>NW_017257260.1:930703-941667 GCF_001594055.1 Mycetomoellerius zeteki | reverse complement strand
AACAGGATTCCGATGAATTTTGCTTCGTATTATCGGAATTCTGTTTTCTGATTGGATGCAGAGCATAGTACGACGAAAATCGGATGCAGACTAATGTAGAACCAGCTTAATGCAGAATCATCAGCTTTACACGAAACACGCCGGTCTGTCGTCTCTATCGTTTCTCTCTGCCTAAAGAATGTGTGTATGTGTTCAAATATAATTTTACATATTTAATATGTAGTTGTTATGATTGTTGCTGAATATAATTATGAATACAATTACTCTGATCGCTATATTATATATTGCTGAATTATGTTGCGGTACTTTATTACCACCAACAGGAAAAAATAAGAAAGAGAAAGGAAAGCTTCATGATAAAGTAAGAATCAATGAATATATATTTTATTCGCATTTATTTCTAAGTGTAGTAAAAGTGTAAAGCTGATTCTACAATGAGTCGGTAGTCGGAAATCTTAATTCTCTTGTAACTTTAATCTTTAGGTAACCACTTATTGTAAAAACGGGCCATTCGTCCAAGTTGGCTGTTAGCCGACACTTTACTGATTCACTGATAAAGGTAATCCTACTCGATCAGTAATACTATCAGTACTAACAAATATTGACAACATTACTGACTGTGTGTGGTTGACATTGATGGATTGACATAGAATACTGACGGTGGATTTTAATTTTCGAACGTTAATATCGCTTTATTAGGATCCATGTCACAGTATGCCACAGTGTAATAGATAATGTACATAAAACAAAAGTGAAACATATTGTTAATAAGTAATACTGATCATGTAAGGATGTAAAAATATAAATATTGATACGTACTGTCAGTATTACTGATTCAATATTACCGATCAGTATTATTGACCGTGTAGGATCATCTTAAGATTTTGTATTACCGACTACCAACTCATAGAATTAGCATAAAATACAATATGTATACATAGTTGTTAATAATATATTTAGTTTAGTTTTAGAAAAAGTAAAAACTGAAAATATTTGAAAATAAATATTATTAAGTATATTATATTAAAGCACTTTAACAAAAAGTATATTAATTGATATAAATTCTTCATGAATTTTATATTTCGCGTTAATAAATTGAATTACATGCAATTTAATTATTTTATATAATTGAGATAAAGGTACAAAAATATAGGTATCGATTATACATACCTTGATAAAAAACTTTTCATATACAACTATATGTAAATGGTTATACATAATTGTACATACAAAACTATATGACATATGTCCACATGTAATTATATATACTAATGAGAAAACTGAAAGCTATAAAAATAACCCAGTTTTATTGCTTAACTTCTGCAATTATACGGAAATTGATATTTTGATGATCCATGAACACATGATGTTACTAAATGTATAACTGTTTTAGTATATTTACACGGCCCGATTTATGAAATATTCAGTATTACAATTACTAACGTTAGATGCTGTGTAAACATAGAAAAAGTGATGTACTTGGTCAATAGATATTGTCGAAAAAGTAGTTTATGTATAATTAAAATATATTTTTTTTCATAAATGATCTAAAGGTTTACAATTTTTACTAATTTTCACACATGCAGAATAGCATCTGTAATAACTTTTCTGTTACTCATATAAATAAAAAGTGCACCGGAAGAGCCACTATAATAATTACATTTATATATGTATACATTCATACGTACCGTGGACAATTCGTGTTTTTTGTTTTATTACAAGTTTTATATATATATTTATTTATTGAAATCTCATATTTTCCACAACATAAATGCCATAAATCATTATTTCAAACAGTATTGCAGCAACATTGCAACAGTATTGCAATAAGATTGCAAACGTTGTTACAATGTGATATTAAGTTTCTATATAAATATCAAAATAGTCCAATCTTTTATATTATAATTATTTATGAAAAGCTATGTATACTAATCGTTACGTATAATATAGGCTGATCTAGATCAGCTGAAGGAACCGGCATGTATGTACTGTTTATGAAAAACTGAATCGAAAAGTTCTCTACCATTTTACAATTTTTGCAATTTTTTTTAGTTGCTCAATAAGCAGAATGTCTAAAATTGATGCATAAGACAATTTTAGGATATCTTTAAGAGTTTTTTAAGAAATATCTGAGAAAATAAAAATAAAAATTTCAGAAAAGAAAGGCTACGAGTCAATACAAGATGTATAAAGTGCTAATAATTAATCCATTTTTAATATTTACCAAATCATTTTAAACATACAATCATACAAACGTTGCAACCTTGATCAGGTCATCCTCAGTGTAACACAAATAATTTAAACTATTAAAATTAAAAAAGGTCACAATATTATACATCGGTTAAATATAAACATGGTTAAATATTTAAACGTTAAAATTAAGATTTTTCTTTAAAAAATTGACAAAAAATTGAAGCAATATTGCTGCAATAATTCATGCTGTAAGAGTATATATATATATATATACATTAATTATAGTAAGTGTATACATTTACTAAATTAACACTTTGACTGTGACAATATGATACTTAAAATATCCATCACAAAACTAAGTAAAGAATTTTTTTAAAATACGAAAAATAAAATATTCTTACGTTATTTAATAAAACATGATTTTTCATAATTTATTATATTTACATATTCGCATTAATTCTTATAAATATATTTGCAATATGTTAGATTGACACTTTGAATGCAACATGTTAGATTGATACTTTGAATAGTAGTGTATGTCGGAATATGGTCTATATGCATGGAATGGAAAGTTATTTTTTAGAAATGTTATTAGTTATTGACTTTCAAAAGTAACTCTGTTACTGTTATTGTTACATGAAAAGTAACGATTCGTTATTTTTTCATTACTTTTTTATATAGTTTTAAAATTTCCGAAAATTGGATGTCTTGATAAGATAAGAATTAAGATATAAATTATTTGAATAATCTGAATCTGGATATATAAAACCAATTTTGAATAATATATAAAATTGCAAAGATTAAGTAGGATTACATAAAAATATACAACACTTGTCAAGGTTTATATTTTTTATTTACATTAAGTAAAAGTTGATACTCTATTATATCATCGTTTAAATGTCCTCTTGAATGCGATACTCTTAATCGACTGTAAAATTGTTATTTCTTGACTTCGGACTGTCACACAAATTTTATTTTATCATCTGAATATATCCTCATATATCCCGCTGTGGCTGCGAAAGAATAAAGTTTTAGCACGAGGAGCCCGGATACGAAAAAGCGGATGGAATCATTCTGATTGATTAGCCCTTACTTTGTTTTCTTTCCATTATTGTTTCGTTTCACTGTTTCTTTCTCCATTGGGACGCATTCTTAAAATTATTATTCTTAAGATGATTTGAACCCTACACTACCATACTTGGGTAAAATTTACTCGGACCGTTTTTGAAAAGCCCGTCATTCCGACAGGGTTGAAGTGGGGTTGAGATGTGGAGGAGAAAAAACTTACAAGTGCCCTCTATATCCTTCCATCATAAACTATTTCATTCCATTCGGTACTGCTATTCTAGCCACGTCGTAAATTCATGTTGGGTAAAAAATACCCGAGTGTGTTAGAGAAGTATGAGTTTCGTCGTATGTGTTGAAATAAAAGCCAAGGTCAACATTTTTAGTAAGTGTGAGTGGAACCTAGTGCTTTTTTGCAACGTCCTGCGTGCAGAAGTCATAACAATAGAGAATTTTTGCAATACTTTTTGACATCAAACATGTTTTGGATCAATTTTTGTTCAAAAACACTGACATTCTCACGTTTATTCCACTTATGAGCGTCATTTTGCAGTCGTCATTTTCTTACCGAGATTTTCGAACCGAGATTAAAGTTAATCTACATTGGTGGAAATAGGCATTAATGTGTTTTCACCTTGGAGCCCAATTTTGAGGCTCACTTCACAGACGAAGTGTGCTGCGCTCCTTATATTCTCTCCCATTCTTGTTTACAAATAAATGCTCTTCGCCACGGCCCTCTGTCGGCGGAGATGTGTGCTCCCTGCTTGCTCATTTGCGATTTTTGTGAAGTATACAAGGAGTACCTATTCATACAATATTCTGAACATTTCATGTGTCACATTATGTGACGATTCTTTTACTATTCCGGAACATTCGGTACATTGGTAATACAAATCGAACTTTCTGTGAATATTTAGCGTTAGCTAAATATTAACTTAAATTTTAATAGTTATGCAAACTCCATAAGAACCGACCGTCTTTAATAATATCTCGTCGGTGTTTTAAGAAAGCATTTTTTCCGATTATGTTTATAGGAAACTTTTTTGTTCAGAATTAAATTTCCGATAAAATCTCAAAGTCTGGCTGGACGTTCGGGACCATCTTGTATATATTTATCAGTTTTTGAGCTTTATTCCTCTATTAGAAGATAGAATACTGACATCTTTATTTATAATCACGAGTAAAATTAGTGTTTATTTTTCGCTCATATAGATTTCAACAAATTATAGATTAGAATCTTACCAGGTCAAACAATTAAATGAGCTATAATAGATATAAAAAATAAAGTTTACTTTGTTTTTTTACATCTATTATAGCTCATTTAATTATTTGACCTGGTAAGATTTTAATCTATAATCTTTATTTATATTTACCGCAAACATTTGCATATTTAATTCTATTAATGTCAAGAAAGAAGTAACTAAAATAATTACGATTCGTTAATTTTTCAGTAACGAGTTACTTATTCAAATCAGTAACGAGTAACAGTAACGGGTTACTTTTATGAAATAACGTTGCTAATTCTGATACATGACTAATATGTATGCATATACATGTATAAACAGTTTCTTATTTTATAAATTTTATAAGTAGTATAAAGGTCCGGTGGACCAAAATGTTTTCGAACGAAACTTGGTAGTGGAAAATCCTAAACAACAGGATATTCTTCAAGAATCTGGTCGATATTTTAAAAATACTAAGCACAGAAGATTTAAGGGAGATGTACTAGGATATTGTACACCCGTAAGTAATTTATTATTTAATTATTAGTTATTAGTTATTGTAACATTATCAGAGCTATACAGGTTGTCCCGAATTTAAGTGGTCAAACTTCGAGAGTATGTAGATGTAGGGGATTGATAAACTAAGAAAAAAAGTCCTTTAGAGATATGCTCGTTTTTGCTTTGTTTTGAAAAAAATCGCAAAAAAGATAAAATTACGAAACTTATCAAATCGTATTATTATTACATATTTTGAAAATTTATGGATAAAAATATCTTTGACAAGATCATAAATATTTGTTTATATTCCGATATCGAAAGTCATTTTCGTAGATTGTTCGTTTCGAATCAGTTATAGATAATTCTAGTGTAATACATTTGATCAATTTCATGTGTAACATTCAATCTAGTTAAATTTTATAGTGGAACAAACATGGTTTTGAGATTTCTAAAACATTTCATGGCAAGTTTACAATAGTATCTCCTGTATGGTTGGCTTTTTCTTTTGGTAACACTTCAACCTATCAGTTATCCACCCATTCTGTTCAGACTAAATGGATAAAGGAAATGAGAGCCAATAACAATGTTAATCATATCGTAAAGCGTAAGTTGAAAATAATTTAGAGTATAATTATGATTTTTCATTGCTATCATTATTTTCAGTTATACCTAGGGTAGTATTTGAACACTGGTCAATTGACGACATTATTAGGATATACATCAATACGGAGAGTCAAATTGAATTAATAGTATCTCTCTTAGATGCTGCCAAGGTATTTAATATATTAATAATTTTTTTTACAAAATATGAGGAAGGGCTGAATAATTTTGTCCCCATTTTAATACAACAGTAATAGGTGAGTGTGTTAATGAAATAGAAATGAAAATTTTACTATTTTACTATTTTTTAAAACAATTTTCAAGAATCATTTCTTCTACTAGCTTTTCGAACTTGTCTATTGCAGTCACAGGTCTATCTGACCGTGATTTATCAGCCAAATTTCCTTTTCTTATTTCTTCATTTTTAAATTTTAACATCCAACATTCTACAGTTTTTATATCGACATCTTAATCCATAAACAGCTTCCAATCTTTAATGAATTTCAAGATGTGCAACATTCTCAGCTAACACGTTAAACATTCATAGAAAGTTCGATTTTTATTTCTAATGTGCCGAATATTCCGTAACAATAAAGAAATCGTCACAGAATATATAAATGTCGATGAAATGTTTAGAATATCGTATGAATACTTCTTGTATATTTCACGAAAATCGCGAAGGTACGAAAATCCTCAGTAGGCAGGAAAGCAAAATTATAATTTTGCTTTCCTGCCAAGCCACATTCGATTTGATTCTTGTTTTTGTGGAATAGGCCTACTGCAGAAACCACATTAAAAAAGAAACGCATCTTACAATAGTACCTCACGGGCGATGTGGAAAGCTATTGTCGAAATGTACGTTATCATAATTGTACAATATATTAGAAAACTATGTATTAGAAACTATTTAAGATATAAGTATATCATTAAGAAACAATGAATAAATTAACAATAGAAAATTTTATGTTAATAGATAAATTATATAAAAAACATGTTTCAATAATAATTTGGTTGAAAGTGTGCTCCCAGTATATTTCTGGTATAGGGACGCTCTTGAGTCAGAGCATCATGTGAGCGCTCGGCGGCCGGGCCGCCGAGTCTCGAGCGATGGTGGGGATCGCGCGCCGGAATCTGCCCGAAATGTGCAAATCCTTGCGAGCACTGATCTATAGCATCACTGTTTTTCACGGGCTGGGTCAACTTTTCAAGTGCGTACTTTTAGGTCATCACGTTACTTTTTACTTTTAATATAATCGTATAAAAACTATTACAGATATTAAGTAAATATATTATTAAATACGAAGCAGAACCATGTATCTACACAATATAAACGATACAGATTCATAAAGCAACAATTTAATGTAAAAACCGATCAATTTATTCGTAACAGGTACGATGTAAAAATTGTCAAAATTACAAAATTTAATATATCTCTTTTATTCCTGCAACAACACAGCTATTTCTTTTATACACAGATGTGATTTTAATTCATTAAGTTGAAGATGTAAACAAAATAAAAATGATTCATGCCAAATTGAGATCGAGAGATATTTTAAATTGCAAATTGCCAATTTTAAACAGAGATGATATTCTAACCAAAATAACAGGGGACAAAACTTTTTAGCCCACATTCATATATTGTTATACATTATCTATCTATTAGAATATGTACATAAACATTTTGTTTACAGACTTTTCACTTCGACGGATATGTCTTAGAAATATGGAATCAGTTTATATTTGCAGGTGCAAATCTACCAATTGTTACATCTGTAGTCAAATCCATTGCACGAAAGTTAAAGAAACATAATTTAGATATTATATTAGCAATACCACCATCCAGAGGGTACTTGATACTTTTAAAAATGCATATATTTAAAGTCCAACCGAAACTTTTACCGAAACTAAAAACGAACACTTATTACGTGTCAGTTTCGACTGAAACCATATACTTTGCTCATACCTATTTTTTTCCGTAGAATAAATAGGAAGAGTTATTTCCGAAAAACTTATTTTCGCCGCCATTTTTGCAAAATGGCGGAAATTTGCACGTACTTAGGAGGCCGGAATTAACATTATGGCCTCGACCCCTACACACATTAAAAAATCATACGATACTCATTCCAAGCAACAAAAAATGCTAAATTGGCTGGGCTATTCGGTTTTGGTTGAAATTGATATGTAATCGAGTGTTTCGGTTCAGTTTCGGCTAAAGTTTCGGTCGGACTCTACATATATTACATAAATTAAATTTTTTTACTCTTATTCGCATCTTCTTTTAGTGCACAAGTTGAATTATTTTCAAAGCAAGAGTTTGATGAATTAGCATCATATGTAAACGCCTTTTCGCTTATGACCTATGATTATTCGAGTATTCAAAGGCCAGGTCCAAATAGTCCTCTCGATTGGGCCAGACAATGTGTTGAATTTTTAGCTCCAGAGAAAAACAATCATAGACGATCTCAAATTTTATTAGGTATTAATTTCTATGGTTACAATTATACACCAGAGGGTGGCAGGGCAATTCTCGCCTCTGAATATTTGGATATATTAAAGTCATTTAAAGGAAAAATTCAATGGGATAACAGCAGCAAAGAGCATTTCTTTGAATCAAAGTAATATTTTATTATAACCTATCTATTCTTTCTATTTCTCTCTTCCGTTCTCTCTGTCTCTCAACTCCTTTCCTTTATATATACCTGTGTTTTTGTCTTCTCTCTTCTTCCTATCTGTTCTTATTTTTAGTTTCTTTGTCTCGATTCTATTTCTCAACCCCTTTCCTACTTGCTCTCTTTTTTCTTTTCTTATCTATTGCTTTCCTATCTTTTCTAGCTTTTTTACTCTTTTTTTGAATCTCTTTTCGTCCTCTTTTTCTCTGCCTTATTTCCTCTTTCACTTTTTTATCCTTTTTTCTTTCTCTTTTTCTTCCTATTATTTTATTTGTAATTAAGTGGTAAATAAATTTCGAACTAAATTCCCAAGATAATAAATTCAAAAAACTAAGCAAATAATAGACAAATGGGAATTGGCGCTGTAGACCATGACATAATTTTTTCTAATCTATTAATTATTAGGCATCGTTCTATAGTTCGTGCTATTAATTATTATTCATATCTAATTAGATTCCTAGTCATTCACTACCATCCAGCTTTCTAACTGGAGAGTTTTACTCGTTAATGAATGTTACTGCCACACAATGATAGTGACTGATACATCAATTTACTGTGATATTTCCACGACTCATAGATAACAACGCATTGTACCATCTACCAATTATATGCTGAAGAAAGCTAAAAGATTAGCCGAAACAAGTACTGATACAACATAGAATATTTTAAAAGAAACGAAAGCTGCGTACTGTCTACAGCGCCAATTCTCATTTACCTGTTATTTGCTTAATTTTTTGAATTTATTTGTAATTGATATGAAAAATGTAAAAAACTTGTTTTTTTTTTAATATTATATTTATAAATTGATGCATTTATTTTAGATTAGCTACAGGTAATGGCTATGTTTTCTACCCTACATTATATTCAATTAAGGCTCGATTAGAACTTGCTAATGAATTGGGTACAGGAATTTCGATTTGGGAATTAGGCCAAGGATTGAATTATTTTTATGACTTACTATAAATTGTTACATAATTTTCAATTTTATGTAATAAAAATTTTGTAATACTTACATGTAAGATACATGTATAAGAAATAATAAAAAAATACATTTCACAAGCATGTATAAAATTTATGTAGTAAAAAATTACAATATATTTATCCTGTCTCGTACAACTTTAATGCATACGTATATCTTCATAATTCGTTGTACTATTATTATCATTATAAGTATTATTTGATTTACGACCTTTGAATGTCATCATGATCTGTGGTCCTTTCAAAATGTGATACATTAATGCCCAGCTTATCTTCATTGGTAATAAGCTATAATAAATAATAATATAAATAACTTCAACATACATATATGTATATACATCTTGTATGTATACACAGGGTGGACCATTTAATTTAACCAGTCGATTTTCTCAAAATTTGTAAGTTTAAGGCAAAAATGTTTCAGACAAAAATTTTGTATTGTAGTTTCAAGGGGGAAAGAAGTTGGTGACCTTGGTTAACCTTGAGAAAATGTCCTTAAGGTCAGGTCAAGGTTACTAATTTTTTAAATGGGAACCCCCATTTTTCATTATATATTCTTGTAGCTTACCTCGAGAGCTTTTCAAAACACTATAATAAAATATTTTTCATTAAGTACTTTACGAGTTATAGGGCTCTATTATCTCTCTTACTTCTTATTTTCATTTTTACGTAGAAATGAATTTTTAGTGTAAAAATGAAAATAAAAGGAACAACCTCCAATGATCTTGATCTTGACAAATGTTATCCAGGTCATGATTACGATTGCCAGATCCAGAGCACTATACGGCTGGGGCCCGAAGGTCCGTGCGCTGGAGATTTTATATTTCGACTAGAGACCGATTGTTTCATTAAAAAAAAAAAAGAAAAAAGAAAAAGGCGCAGGGTTTAATTCGTGTTTTGCGACCACTGTTATAGACTTTCTTTTTGTTATTAATATTTGACCAACATAAAGTATCAACACAATCATAGAGACCTTCTTATTATTATTACAAGATTTATACATACAGTACGAACACAGTTACAAACTTTTTTATTATTCGTAAAATAACATAAACTGCGAACATAATCGCAGACTTTCTTATTACTTTCCACGTAATTTAAATGTGTAATTAATAAATACCCCACGCGAGCAAAAAACTGGAGATTTTTCCCATCTGCTGGAGAACTGAAGATTGATTCTGAAAACTGGAGACCTGACAACCGTGGTCATGATCCTGAACAACATTCAAGAAGTTTTAGCCGTCGGTCGAACACCTTGGATAATGCTAATGTCAGCGGTGTTGTAACCTTCTAGCTCTATAACTCGCAAAGTACTTAATGAAAAAATATTTTATTATAGTGTTTTGAAAAGCTCTCGAAGTACGCTACAAGAATATGCAATGAAAAATGGGGGGGGGGTTCCATTAAAAAAATTTTTGGTAACCTTGACTTGATCTTAAGGACATCTTCGCAAGGTCAACCAAGGTCACCAACTTCTTTCCCCTTTGAAACTATAAAACTTTTGTTTGAAATATTTTTGCCTTAAACTTACAGATTTTGAGAAAATCGACTAGATAAATTAAAGTGATCCATCCTGTATACATACATATGTATATTTATCCATAAATATAAATAATATATATTATATAAATAAAGCACAATTAATGTATGAGTATATACAGGGTGTTTCCAAATTAAATGGCAAAACTTCGGGAGCGTGTAGAGGAGTAAAAAACTAAGAAAAAAAGTCCTATAGACA
>NW_017257260.1:880127-930430 GCF_001594055.1 Mycetomoellerius zeteki | reverse complement strand
CGATTTCTCTGAAACGGAGCAAAAACGAGCATATGTCTATAGGACTTTTTTTCTTAGTTTTTTACTCCTCTACACGCTCCCGAAGTTTTGCGATTTAATTTGGAAACACCCTGTATACATGTACTATATATTGTATATAATGTTTTTATTATTGAACTTACCTTTTAAATGGCAGTAAATACCTTAGAATATTAGGTAATACTATCAACTTTTCGTTTGCTAAAACGCCCGCGATTACTTCTTCAGCAACATATTCCGGTTCAAGTATTGGTATCAATCTGTTTGAAGTATTATTTATTATAAAGTATTGTATGTAAATAATTGAATAATTGTCTTTCCAGTAATTTATTTATAACATTATATTTTCACGAACCTAGGTTTCACTCCATTGAACATTCCCGTATTAATGAGGTACGGGCAAACTAAAGTCATATGAATTCCTTTGTATCCATGCATCTTAAAATACAGTGATAATAAAATAATAATTAGTAATGTATGTAAGAATGATGATATGAAATTCGATAACTGTAGTCTTATATACTTTGAGTTCGGTAAAGAGACTTTCGTGACATCCAATGGCGGCGAACTTTGTCGCAGAATAATCTGTACACTTGTAAATTCCCAAAAGTCCAGCAACACTCGCTATTGTCACAATGTGACCATGATTATTTTTTATCATATCTTTCAAAAATGACTTTGTAATCTGTAAAATAATCCTGATAAAATATAAAAATCGGAAGTAGTATAACAATTTTTGCAAAAAACTTAAAAAACGCAAATTTCCTTAAATACTCACCCAGTAATGTGACAAAATATTTACTTTAAAAGTTTGTTCAATTTCGCAATCGGGCAATTCCATGAAAGTCTTCCCGTATACGTATCCAGCATTATTTACTAACAGACTTACCTATAGAAACATTTATTTATTTAATAAATTTCATTATTTTTGCCTGATTAATTATTTAAAAATTACCTAAATAGCTAAATGCAGTGCGTCTTACATATTGTCGAAAATCGTTGCAGCAATTAATTTCGATATTCAGGACTAAGATATCACTATGTCTGTCATATTAAACTTAATTCTAATTTTAATTCTAATAATAAATTGACGGTAAATTGATGACAATATATTAACATTAACTGTTACACTCAACTTGCTGATAACTCGTGATGTCAATTTTTCATTCGTCTAATTAATAGCATATTACAACGATATCATTTTCCAAGGAAATGCAGAGAGGTTCTAGAAATACACAAACATCCAAATAATTTAAACAGAGACTCAAGTTATAAAGTAAAAGAAAACTGCTCTCTTGACAAGCCAAGGATATGACTCTCTCCTCTCTTCTCTATATATTTGACTTAAAATCCGGAAATTACAAAGATTACGTTTAGAAAGACCTAGTGATATCAATTTTCAAAAAGCTTTCAAAATTTAATAAGTTATCGATTTTTGTCCACTTTTGTATACCTAAAACTTTAAATGCGTAAAACTTTTTAATAAATTACCTCCTTAATAAATTACTTTTTAATAAAATACATCCCCCTCGAAACCGTTCTACTTTTGTTTGAAACATTTTTTCTAAAATAAAAACGATTTTTGGGAGTGGTAAATTAAAATAAGTGACCCAGTATATAATATACATTACTGTACGTACACATACGATACGTTTGCATTATGAAATTTTCATAAGTATAAGCACCGACGAGATACTATTAAAGACCGTCATCTTTACAGGAGTTCGCGTCCTTGTTAATATTGAAGTGATTAAGAGTAAAGAACTGATAATATTGTACTAATTTTATAATTTATTAGTTTCGTAGATGCGTGTTTATCGGCGTATATACATTTAAAACTCAATAATACTCGATTTTTCTTTAAAATTGCGATTTCAGTGTTATCATCAAAGTTTGATTATAATCAACAGAGATCATAACTGTAGAAAAAAAAATTGTAGTTTTGCGGCAACATATAAAATATTATAGCTTTACAAGTATGCATATTTATTTAGGGAGCATTTGTATAATAAAAAATCATAAATTTAATAATGTATTAGCCAAATATTTATGTTAATAATAGCAAATTTATATCAATTGTCGATAATGTCAGCGTTCTTCAAATACCTCCGAGCCCTTGGAGCCCTTTTTATACCGCCGAAAATTTGCCCAGGGTTGGCAGTCTTTAATAGTACCTCGTCGGTTATTTAAGTAACGTTTACTCACATTTCCGATTTCAATTTGTACCGCTTTTGCAGTATGATACACTGCTTCTTTATCACCTATATCGCAACAATACGTCCAACATTTTCCACCAGCTTTTTTAATCTGCTCTGCAACTTCCGCAAGACCTGCATTTACCATTTACGAATATATTTACGCTTAACATACATATAAAAAATATTAGAAGAATAAAAAACATTAGTATGTTAATCTATTCTTAACTATACATATAATACTGTGACCTTATAAAGTGAAAATATTTACTATAATTATGTCATTTTTTATAAACAAACAGCAAAAATTGCATATAAGTTTATTTAATACATAGTTCTTATTATATTATCCTCGTTTGTGAACAAGTTGAAATCAAATACAAGAAATTTATTATTATTTAAAACCTTATTAATTATGCAGACATACGAACCACCTTCCAATGATCTTCAACTTAAGTTGCTCAATAAGCAACAAAATTGCCCAATAAGCTCAATAAGACGTTATTTTTTCAAACTTTTTTTGTTAATAACTTCTTAATGAATGAAAAACGAGCGACAGCTAAAACCTGTTGAAGGTCACTCAGGGTGATGATCTTGACAATATATGTCAAGTCAGGAGGATGGTCCATATCTTTGCATAATTACCAAAACTCTTAACGAGTATAGCTTATCATCCATTATTAATTTGGAAAAATTGGCAATTTATCATCACCTCACTTCATCTTACCCACCGTTCTTTTCACCTATGTGTATATGTTTAATATTTCAAGTAAAGAAAAAAATCATTATTCATTTGGATAATGATTTGAATAATTTCTCACCATTTTTGTTGATGTCCCAAACGATTACATGAGCACCGAGTTTGGCAAATTTGATTGCGATTAGTTTGCCGATACCGCTAGCACCACCAGTAATAAGAGCAATTTCACCCTTGATTGATTTTGCTCGATATCGGCGAGGAATTAACATTAACACTACAGCTTCGGTGAAATAAACTAGTGCCAGGCCGATAAACAGCAATAAATCGTAGATTACATGTACACCTTTCTTCAGAGTCATCATTTTATGACCTAGTTGCCAAAAAACGTGAAATTATCTATTATGTTTATCATTTTTTAATATCTTTACTCCATAATAAATGAAATATTTTATTGAAATAATACATGCTTACATGATTAATTAATAATATTGTTCAACAAAAAAGGACTATTTTAATACAGGATATACCCGGATTTTCCGTACAAATTTTAACAATACAAGGTCTGTCCCAAAAGTATCCGACCTTTACCTATGAGAAAGAGTCTACTTTGGACTGTTATGGACAATGTTGCCTTTGATCTCCTTTCAAAGTAATGATCTTCTTCCAGCGGTCTACCCATTTCCGGAAGCAGTCCTGGAAGTAATTTTTTGTAACAGCCAACAGCTCCTTCATCGTCGCATTTCGTCAAATCTTTTGCTCTTCAACAGATTTTTCAATTTAGGAAATAAGTCACACGGGACTATATCTGAACTGTACAGGAGTTAGCGAAGTTGGAAATGCCGTATTTTGTAAAAAAAATCCTGAATCAAGTGAGATGAATAAACCGCTTGGTTTCTGTGAAATGCGACGCTTGGAGTTTTCGACGTTTATACAACTGCGAACCATTGCTGACTGAACAGCTATTGGGTGTGCCGCTTGGTGGAGGTATTTTTCAAAGTTCCCATTAAATATTGAATGCCTGTTTTCCACAATAGAGAGGATGCTCAAGGGCAAAAATATATGCAGAGATACTTTTGGGACAGACCTCGTATGCTATTATAAGTTAAAAGAAAAAAAATTCATATAAACATAGGTCCTAAAATGCTTTATTAAAAAGGTAAAACAAAAATATTAAATGTAGGAAACAATATGAAGTGTAAAAAATAATTTTACCTAAATTTTTACTAGAACAGAGGAAACCTTCATATGAAAATTTCTTTTACCCTCTCAGAAAAGGATAAATTCAAAATTACATTTATGTCAAGCTTGTATTGACACGGATGCACTTTAAATGTCAACTTAGGTAAAATTGATCTTTACGCACATTTAATGTTTTTATCATAATTTTCAATAAAGACTTATGTTTACTTAATATCTTTTTTTATTTCAACTGATAAAAATTACTAGAGGAGAAGGTGGTATTATGACACCCCAGTTACATTTTATATATACAATAACTTAGTTAATATACAATATTTAAGTTTAAAACTTGGCAATTACATTTGTTAAAATATCGTTGAATCGATTCTGGACTCAAAGTTACGAAATATTTATTACTTAGGACACTATTAATAAAAATGTGGCGATATTGCATAATGACTCGAAGAAAAACATGGGTGGTAATGTGGCCTTCCATAAAAATAGCCTTAAAAAATTAATTTTGTTTAGAAAACAGTATTTGATCATAAAATTAACAAAGAAGTAAAATATTTTAGAATGTATGCAAATAAATATATGTACATTCACATAACTTTTGCATATAAGATGCTCATACTAAAAATAGTACACGTAATATAAACTATAAATTAACAGTAGAGCTACAATCGATTATCAAATAATTATATTTTGATATAAAAACCTTAAAGAGGCCGTGAGTAATCAATATTCATAGAGGGACATTAGCAAAATGCCATGCTATTGTTTAAATTTGCATAACTCAAAATGCAATCAAATAAAATATTAAATAGCAAACAACACACTCAAAAAAACATATGCGTGTGATAATACGCTCAAGTTTAAGAAAAATGAAGAAGTTGGTGTAATTAAATGCTAAAATATTCCTCAGAAACGTTTCGAAATACTTAAAAGTAAAAATGCATCATAAGTGCTGGCTATTGAGTATTGATATATTAGCGTTATGGTGTAACGACGACCGACTGAACAAATAATTCCATAAGTAATCATTAGGATTCGCTATATAATAGTGAAGATATTAAGGGAGGCCACAATATATAATACATACACTGGCCATAATACCACCTTCTCCTCTGTCCACGGAAAATATTGAGATTTTCACTATGTATGCCTGGACATTTTATAGTTACAATATAATGTATTGAAAAAGTTTTATTGTAATTAAAATTAAATATATAAAGAATTTTCAATTATCTTAAAAAAGTGTTTATAAATGGAATTCTATTAACGCTCCACAAAGAATGAGAAAGTAGTCAGTGTTGTGCATAGATGATTTTAAAATTAGCTAGATAAAGATAAGATGAAAATTTGAAAATTTATTAATCTTAGATAAAATAAAGATAATTCAATTAAATTCATCTAGATAATATAAATAAATTAATCTGAAAATTCATCTGAAATTTTCCTGATAATTTTTTTTATTTTTGAGACACAGTTACAACAAAAATTTAAATTTCATATAAAAGGCTATAGGAATCAACTTCTGGTTGTTAAAAATTTCGAGATGTACATTTAATTAATAATAACATATGATTTCGATTCCTGTTTGAGTCATCTTTAGCGTTACAACCTTAATATTATTTAATTTTATTATTACTCACAGTTAATAAAAAATATAAGATTTTGCTATTTGTTTTGCCTCTTCTGTGGCTGAACTAGTGTACACTTTTGGAACTTAAAATAAGATAGGTATTATATATGTTTGATATTTGGAGAAAGAGAGAAAGAGAGTTCTATGCACTACAACTCTCTGCACGTCTAGTGCAGAAATAAAAAACAGCGGGTCGATTGTGTATCTCGAAATAAGATAAAAATTGTAAAAGTCAGCAAATTCACTAGAATAATTATAATTTAATTGATCAATATTTAGTGAATTTGCTCATTTTTGTAATTTTCTCCTCATTTCAAAATACACAATCAAAAGTGCAAGTGAGTAGTTATATAAGGTCTGTTCGCGTTGCATAAAATCCCCAAATATTTTTGCACTTAAAATGAGATAGATATACATATATTTGGCCTTGAAAAGAGAGACAGCGAAGGTGCCGAATACAAAAAGTACAAGTAACGCGAACAGACCTATCTACTGCTGAATGCACCTTTCTCCTTGAGGCTGAAAATTTTTCTGCAAACATGAACTACATAAAAGCGAATATTTAAATATTCAGCACATTTTCAGCAATGTAAAATGTAAATTATCTAAATGTCTTTCTAGATAAAGATGACACTTTTTTTTCATCTAAAATGCAGATAAAGATAATTAATATTTTTATTACCTAGATAAAGATAAGATGACATCAAAATTTTTCATCTAGATGATCATCTAGATAATTTTATCTAGATAAGATCCAACACTGACAGTAATACATGTTGATTTTACGTATACATTTGTATATAAAATATCCTAAACTTTTGTAGAACGTTAGATACGTTTAGGAAAACGTATATAAAAACGTATATGTGAATCAATAAGTGCTACCCAGGGATTATATTTTTTATTCGATAATTTTCCATGTAACTTTCATTCTATCGCGTTTTTTTTATTGAATAATATAAAAATAAATTTATTATAAACGTTAAATATAAAAACGATATTAAAACAAATAAAAAATATATAACTACAATATTTTTTAATGATGAATAAAACTATGAACGTATAAAAAAATTCGAACGTTTTTTCTGCTTCAATTCTGCAATTGTAAATCTCGGAATTTATGAAATGTGAATTATAATGTTTAAAATAAACTTCACATCATTCATATTTATTGTTTATTATTATTAACAGTGCTTCTCGTATAATGAACCTTAAATCTTATTAAGAAATAAAGACATGCACGATTAATTGATACAATTTACGTATTTATATATGTAGGTTATTTCGAAAATGCAAATTTACGCTTGAATTTCGTTTAAATTTTTATCGAATCTTGCTTTGCCAATTTATGTTTTTACAATAATTTATAAGAAAGTATTCAAGGATCATCAAGTCATGGCGCTTTGTTAATTCATCGATGGTTGCTGACTTGGTGAAAGCTAGCTAGTACAATGGAAAGTTGTATCTTTTATCTAAACTTCTAGTCTATGACTATGAGTTCTCTGATCTATGAGAGAATAAAACATTAAATTCTTATTTATGAATTAATTAAAAATTATATAAATTATCATAAAATAAATTATCATAAAATTATAGTTCATGTATATATAAATATACTATATTCCTTATTACCAATTTTCATTTTATATGGTTTTGAATTTTCTTCTTTCTTGTAACAGAATGTTATTAATACATACAGAATGTATTTAATATATATACATAATAATAAACTTTCTTTGCAATAAAAATTTTGCAATAAACAAAAAATATGCTTAAACAGTAATAGTAGTATAATAAATAGCAATTAAATATTATTCTTTGTATATCTTGGATATATTTTCTCTCTAGATATATTTTCAGTTTTTTAATCTTTTATTTTCTCATAAAAATATGTATATTTAAAACTTATTTTAAAACATACGTAATCTATCATTTTCGCAATGCTTATCAACAATTACCTTTCATTTGATGGAACATCTAAACATTCAATATTAAGTCCCTCAGCAATTCGTGTAGCTTTGCAGAAATTACACTTAACAGTTTTACACAACCAGTACCGATGATAAATAAATGTTTTGTATTTATTTTACTTACTTTCTTGCATTATTTTCAAAATAAAGTAAATATATGTCAATGCTTCGCAATGCGCACTAGGTGACCGGTAAATGTTGACTGTGGTTTCTAGTACGCCCGAATTACCGAGCGCATCGTGGAAACGTCAGATAGTAAAGTCTTAGCTATAGTACAAACGTTCAGTCAGGACTATGGAGACAAGGAATATAACTGGAGAGAGTGCAAGAATGCGAAAATATAAATTTTTTATAAAGAGAATGTTTGTGAAAACAAAAAAAATAGCTTAACAAACTTTACGTTACAATTATCTCTTTGAATGTAAAATGTCATAAACTATTCATAAGATATATATTGCCTATACAAATATCTACGATATTAAAAAAAATAGCATAATTTCGCGTATTGATAATTGTAAAAACATGACATACTCCATCATTTCTTTTTTAAGTTTGTTTAGAATATTTCATACAGGTTATACTCTCTCTAACTTTTAATGATTAAATGAGGATTATTCTTTTTTAGAAAAAAAAGAAAGAGAGGAAGATAATTTATAATTACATTTTCCGTACTTTTATTTTTTTCTGTTTAAAGCATAGATACTCACTTTATTTTAAATAAATACAGGTAGTGCAGGAAAGTAGCTAAATTATATATGGTGAAATCTCGTTCCGCTACGTAATCTGTGATTGCACTTGTGCACGATAACGGTAAATGTATGTGTTGCAGATTGCAAAATTTATCTTGCAACAACTTTTCTAAATTTCTAATCACGCGCATTATTGATTTTTATTTAATTTTGATTAATATTGTAAAGAAAAGTATTTTATAACTCAAACGCATATTTATATTAATAATGCAATCGTTTTTATTCAATATATCTGGATTAAATGTATACGATAAATGTATATGGTTTAAGCATATACATAGTTAATTTTATTTAATAATGTAATTATTAAAAATTACTCAGAATGAAGTTATTCTATTTAGGAAAATTTATAAAATGACTTAAAAATTTTAAACTTTGTAAATGTATTTAATGATAATTTTAACTATTTGAATGAAATAATATATATATTTACTTTATCATAGTGTTATATAAAGTATTTCATGAAAGTTTAACAATGTAATAAAATGTGTTTTCGGTAGTCGTTCTTGAGATATTATTATTTGTATGTTTTTAGATATAAGTGGAAAAGTAAAATTATTTAATAAAAAAGTGTTAAAAAACATTTCAAAACTTTTGTTTAAGCATTATACAATGTTCTCCAACAAAATAACTTTTATTCAAAACGTTAAGATGTTGAACTATTGTAAATTCATTTCAAATGAATTAATTTTTCAGAAATGATAATTGCGTGCCGATATGGTTGTCGGACTTTCAACGCAATCAAATCTGAAATTAATTATTATGTTTAACATTAGCGGTCTTTCAATCTTATTATTGTTTTATTCAAAAATTTTTTATAATTCCGTTTTTTTGTATTTCTGTCATTTAAGAAATAATTAAATATACATACTTAAACCAAACACATTGTATATTTGTATACATAATAAACTACTAGAAACTGAAGGTCCAAAGTGGCCACAATTATCACAGGTATCTTTCGTAAGTATCACGATTATAATACCAGAATGGCTTTGACGAGTAACGCCATCTTCATGATGAGGCTCAAAACTTTTCAAACGACCCTCATATTGTAGAAATGTATTATACATATTATGCTCTTTTTTTAAGAAGAAATCAACGTTTTATATAATTTTATATAATTTTAATATCATTTTTTAAATAAAACCATGTAATTTTTTATACATAATTTGATTCTTTTATTCAAATTTATTTTTATTGCTGTAGTTGAAATGTTTGTATTACTCAGGACTAAGAAAAAAATTTTTGAAGAACAACTCAAACTAAGGTATGTGTTTCTTATAGATTTTAGATCACTAAATCCCAATTCGTAAGCTGTTTTTAGCTTCTAAGCTCCATTACGTCCAGTTCTTTAGATAATTAAAATAAATGATGGAAAAGTCTATGAAAATTGGAACATATTTGAGAAAAGAGCAAAAGTAAATATTATATAACATTAAAATGTGGTCGCAGAACTGATTTAAGTATATTTTGATAAGTTTAACAAAGTACAAGAAACAAAGAAATTTTGCTTTACTAATGTTAGGTATTACAACTTAACACGTCTCATAAAACAAATTAGTGAAAAATTCCGTTATGCAATAAACAGTCAGCCGATCTGCGTGAACTATGGGAGATTTTTTTCAGCTCCAAATGGTTATTTTAATTGTTACTTTTGGAAGATAAGTTAGGTAAGTTAGCCATAGAGTTGGACACAAAGTGTATCAGTATGAATTTACGCGGTGCCGGTACATAAGCTATAATACTTAATGGTAAAGCAAAATTTCTGTTTCTGGCACTTTGTTAAATTTGCCAAAATATATTTATGTAAATCAGTTCTGCAACCGCATTTTAATGTTATATTTTATATATTTACTTTTACTGTTTCCTTAAATGTTCAAATTAATTTTCATAGATTTTCCATCATTTTTCTTGATTATCTAAAAGACTGGACGTGATGGAGTAAAACAATTTACGAATTCGGATACAGTGACCCAAAATCTATAAGAAATATCTATTGGTTTGAGTTGTTCTTCATAAATTTTTTTATGGTCCTGTGTTATTATAATATGTTAATGCATTGCATCTCGCCATGGGCATTGCTTAAAGATTTTGTCTATTAATAAATTTTGTCAACTAAGTGACATTACAGCGTAAAATCGACGCTGTGAACGTCAGCAAATATTGCACGGTTACTAGTCTCTTCCATAAAAAATCATTTAATTGACTAAATTCCGCTAAATCTTTGAACTGTGTGAAAAATGAATCTTGATATAAATATTCTTATCTTTCATTGCTAAATAATAATAGATCTCTTTCGCCTTTAGATTATTACAAGATTTATCTTAAAACGTGCATACATATTTTATATTTGTTAAGAAGAATATTTATTATTTAATAAATATTTCTTTTAACATATATCTTTTTTTGACAAAAATGTTGATAAAAAAAGATTTTATTTAGACTGGATTGAATAATTAAAATAAATCTCAAAAAATATGCGAAGTTTTGCTATCTCTTCTCAATCATTGGGAGAAATGTAGGTAAATTGAAGAAAATGCTCCCCCACTTGAAACTGGTGAAAGGATAACGCTGTCAAACTGGGTCGCTGATAATTGACTTGATATGCGAATAGGAGATAGAAATATAAGACGTTCTAATATCTATGTAAAATTTGAACAATTTTCTTATTGGTTTAAAAGTTGTTTAATTTTTTTGTTAGTCTGGATTCTTATGTAAAGAATAAAATAAAATTTTAAACATATACTGATCAAATAATAATAAATATTCATGCAAAAGTTTATTTGAATATATTTATTTGTTTAAAAGTTATTGAACTAAAATTGTAGACAAGTATAGTCAATTTGCTGCATAAAACCATTATAAGCCAAATTATTTTTTGTTTTAATTTTTGTAATTGGTTTCAAGATTTTTTAATACTTTTTCTAGTACTTTTTAGTACTTTTGCGATACTGACATAAGTCGGTCGCGCTTCTCTGATAAATCTAGGACTCTGTAAGAAGTAAGCGACAACACGAAAAAAATATCAGGGCGCTCCAGATTCAAACCAAGGCCTGGTCTCCTCCGAAATGGTAGACTTCTGTCCTGCCACTGAGCCACACAGCCCTGACGCTGATAGCTTCCCTGTTGTGCCTATTTCCTTTAAATTTTTTTACAGACCTAACTCTAACTATTTCATTTAAATTTAGTGTAATCAAAATAGTTCAGTCCAAATAATATTGATGCTTTATTACATAATCTTCTACGATTCTGCACTTTGCTGATTTATAATGTAGAAGAGTTCCAAATTAGAGTATATATGTTCATATGCTAGTGAGAGTTAAAATTTTTTGGCAGTCAGTTAGCAAACGAGATTTTGTTAATGAATATTTTGTTAATTTACCGTTGAGGCTCGATTCTTTGGACGTCGGTTAGCGATATTTTCAACTAAACGCTCTTATTCCTGTTATGTTAATTATTATCAATACTAATATTAGTTAATATCATTACTAAAAGAAGATATAGCTTTTTTACTGTAAATATTTTGTTTACAATATAAACAAGACCTTATAAGTTATTTTAATTTTACATTAATTAAATAATATATATCTTGAAAATTTTTAGATTATCTTTTAATATATAATATAGAGAAGTAATTGTAAGATCAATGCTAACCACCGTTAAAGATATCGATCCTCGTATGTACATGTTTTTTCAATTCGTCATGATGCATCCACGCCTGCACAAGCGCATGTGAATCATGTGCATACATGTGGTGCCCACGGTTGCCAGGTCCCGAGTATTGTCCGGCTAGGGCTTGAAGGACCGTGCGCTGGAGATTTGCTATTTCGATTGGAAGCTGATCAATTGCTTTCCAAAAAAACTGCTTTAAAAGAACGCACAAGATTTCATTCGTACATTATGATCTCTGTTGCATCCTTCTTTTCACAATAGTTAATCGTTGCTTGATTGCACTAAATTAGAATTTAGTAACAGAATCGTATTATCCATCGACCAGAATTCGGCTCGTAATGTGCTGGCACATTCCACAACGACAACAGCGTAACAATTGACAAATACACTAACGGTTTCCGGTTGTGTTCCAAAATTTACTACTAGTACTGAAAATCTATAGTTCACGTTACGTGCACTATAGATTTTCGGTACTGGCAGTAAATTTTGGAACACAGCCTCCGTAGGCAGTGTAGGTATATATATATATATATATATGTACTCATACACGTCGCACACGAACGTTGTACGAACGGCGCAGACGGAAGCAGATTGCGCGGGCATCACTAGATAGTGAAATTAATGCCTAATTCACACTGGACGCGGCAAGCGTCAAGCAGCGAAGCAGCAACCAATCAGTGAGGCGATATTTACAGTGCCGTAAACAATATCGCCTTGTTGGTTGGTTGCTGCTCCGCTGCTTGACGCTTGCTGCGTCCAGTGTGAATTAGGTATAAGGCCGCAACACAGACTTTTGCACAAAGCCAATTCTAGGAGTGCGTTCCGAGTTGCGCATGATGCATCATTTGTTTTTGTTTATCAATTAATAAAGAAGGATACATCATGCGCTTCATGCATGACTCGGAACGCACCCTATAATTGTGTAAGCGTACAGATCCTCAAGGGAGAGTCTGACAAACGTTCGCCATGATGGTGCAAACTGGTGATTTTTATAGTAAATTTTAAAATATAGCCTTTTTGTTAGAACCACTGACAAAATAGCAGACAAATTGAATATTTCTGATTTATTTATGTCTATATAATTTAGGAATCGTTTGGGGAAATTTGGGAAAAGCATTTAAACATTTGGGAAATAGTATTTTTCTTGTAATTAACAAATTTTATCATGCGTCAAGTTAGCAGACAACGATTTTATTTAATATGTTTTATGAATGGAATCGATTAGAAATTATTTGAGGAAGACTTCTTCATTATTATTTTCATTTAGGAAAAGTCACTATTTGGTAATTCAATAGATTTATGCATTACGAAGCCCGGGTGTAGTATGGGTGTAGTAGGTGTAGTGCAATGAACATAGTAAACCTTAAATCGTCAAAAATTAATCAATTAAGATCGGATCTAATTATGCATAGTAAGAAATTATGTGTAATAAGAAATCAACTTAATCATAAACTTAATTATATTCGACTAATTTTTTTCACTTTCAACTGTGATTGGTTAATTCCTTGGTTAATTCCGAAATTCGAAAGAAAAGTATTGTAACCTTTCTATTGACCGGATGTACATAAGAAAATCAACTAATCAAAGTTCCTCTTTTTCGTGGAATGGAAGGAATGGAAGGATTCTGATTGGTTGATTCTTTATGCATCATGCGTTATGCGTTATGCAAAAATCTATGCTGCGACCTTTAGTGAATACCTTACGCGAGCGAAAAACCGAAGATTTTTCCGTTAGCTGGAGAACCGGAGATTGGTCCCGAAAACTGGAGTCTCCGATCGAAAAACCAATCCGATTGAAGACCAGGCAACCACTGGTACGCGCGATCTGTACTTATATTTTGTGTTAGCAGTCGGCATATCCTAAAACATTATTTACACGTATTCAACAACAACGATGTAGCAAGATATCATATATTCTTATAATATTATCAGCAATCTAATGGACCTCGAGTAATCGCCGCATTTATCGAAATATGTTATATATAACACTCACATTTTTCTTGGTCTGCTGTTTTTTTTTATATTGCTAGACAATAATAAGTATAATTCGATAAGTACAAATAGTATTCGCTTGAAAGAGCTCCCAACTTCGCGTCTCGCTTATATTTGCACAGAGTTGGCAAGTAACGCGTTACTTGTAACGTCGTTACTTTTACAAGTTACTTTTTTCGGTAACGAATGGGTAACGACGTTACATTTTCTTCTAAGTGACGTTCATGGTAACGCAATTATATTTTGGGAGTAATAGTAACGATTTCACTAATTACTTTTATCATTACTTCATTTCTGGCCACGTAAGGGCGTATTCGAATTACCACCCGGATTCTCCGGATATTTTGTCATCCTTGTTTAACGTTTGGTAAACGAGTGACACTTGGATGGAAATCTGAACCCAGCATAAAAGTCGTAATTAGAGCGTATACACGCACGCACGCACGCATGCACGCGCGCACATATAAATTAGCACGTAATATCGCAGTAATATTGTAATATTACAACCAGAAATATTACATATTATGATATTACAATATAATGTCATATAAATGTTATTGAAGTATGATAACTAATATACGTTGATAACCAATATTGAAATATCACAGTAATATTGTAGCAATATGACGTCTTAAGTAGCAAAGTTACATTATATTTAATAACGCTTTTATGATCTAACGTTAGAGGCGTCGTTAAAACGTTATTAAAATATCACAAAATTATACACACATAATTTTATAAGTGATGTTTAGTTAATTATAACTTTTTCAGTTTATTATAATATTATATAATAGTTATATTGTATTGACAATCAGGAGAGTGGTCTAAATCGGGCCGTGTTCCAAATAGGACCTTTTTAATTTAAATAAATACGGTTAAGCAGATTTGTGTATTATTTATAATATAAAGTCCTTATAAGACACCGAATATGTGACAGCAGTTTAACAGTTCTCTGTCATAACATTCATAAAACAGAAGCAAATATGTGTTTTTAGTTATCGTGCGAAAATTTTTTAAAAGAAAATCCTTGTAAATCATTATTTAAAAGGTGTTAAAAATTTGAAAAGTAGTTGATTTAAGGTAATTACAGAGTGTAGAATTAAAAAATATCAAGCGTTTTGTGATCATTTTTTCGGTTTATTATAAAATTTGTTCCAAAGTTCGAAAGGACCCGTGTCCAAATCGGACAGTACAGTTGATAACTTATAGGCCAGTTGCGGGATTCTCTAAATATTTTATCAACAATTATCGTTATCGTTAACTAGCAACAGCTAAGTGAGAGTCACGCTTTCTTCCAGGATTGTCCTGCTATTGGCCGTCGCTAGTTAACGATAGCGACAATCATCGATAAGACGTTTAGAGAATCCCGCTACTGGTTGTAGTACTAGTGATCGGCCGACCAGATCTGGTCCAAGGAATTAAATCAGCAAAACATCATGAGTCATCAGACTCAGATTAATTGAGTTTTATTGATTTCAATTCTAATAATATAAACTGTCAGTAATTTTTTTTCTAAATAAAATTTTTATCTTTATCAAATTTTTACTCAATAATACAAATACAAACTAACAAAAATACATTAAAATATTTTAAAATTCTATTTAAAAGTCCATAAAAATAGGAGTGTCCGATTTGGAATCAATGGTTCCAAATCGGATCGGAAAAAGCATTTTTATATTTTCTATTATAGTTTAATACAGGTGAGAGATACGTCAAAATGGTCTAAAGCAAAAATGAAGGGAATTAAATAATCTTTCCAACAGTATTTTCGATTTGACGATCGGATTCATTTACACCTTATAGAGAGCAAAAATTGCAAATAGGTCCGATTTAGGAAACTCTCCCCTATTATTTTCTATAATTAATATCATATGGAATAACTTCTAAAATAATATTAAATATATCAATTCAATAAATTCTTTTAAAAATTCTTTAAAATGTTTTAATTTTTCTCAATGAGTATAAACATTACATAAGTATCACAGAAATATTACATAATATTACAGTGATATTTCCGCGATATAAGTATCTCAGTAATATTCCTGTGATTAATTTTCGCGGACATTGTAATATTACCATGACATCTCAATAATATTTCAAAGATATTTCTGCTAGATTTCATTGTAATATTGTAATGGAAAAATGATATTGTTATGATATTACGTGCTATATGAGTGTATATGTATACAGGGTGTCCCATTTTAAATAATGCATTAAGATTTCTCGAAAACTATGATAGATATGGAATAATATTTCAAACAAAAGTTATATGATTCGGAGGGGGACATAATTGTACCTCTTATTTTCATTTTTACGTAAAAATGAATTTGCAGTGCAAAAATGAAAATAAGAGGAATAATCTCCAATGGCCTTGATCTTGACAAATGTTATCCAGGACAAGATCCTGAACAATATTCAAGAGGTTTTAGCCGTCGGTCGTACAACTTGCGTAATGCTAATGCTGACTGTATTGTAACTTTCGAGCCTTATAACTCGAAAAATATTTAATGAAAAAATATTTTATTATAATGTTTTGAAAAGCTCTCGAAGTAAGCTACAAGAAAATGTAATGAAAAATAGGTGGTTCCATTTAAAAAAATCGACCTGATCTTGACCTGGCCTTGGCGACGCCACTTAAGGTCAAATCAATGGTATCTTCTTATGTCCCCTTCTAAACCGTACAACGTTTGTTTGAAATATTTTTCTGTATCTATCATAGTTTTCGAAAAATTTTAATATATTATTTAAAATGGGACATCCTGTATATATATATATATATATGTATATATATCAGTTTTTGAACTGTTTTCCTCTACTACTAAAAGATAGAATTTTGACTTTTCTTCGGAATATTTACCAAAAAAAATTTGCATAAGTAGCATTTTTCATTGACAGAACTAGTACGCACTCACAATCAATGCACTTTAAAGCCGTTGTATACAAATGACATAAAGACGTATTTAATACAAATATAGAAATGAGTTAAATCGCGAAATCTTCAATACATTTTATTATGATATTTGATAAAATATGCTTTAAACATTTTATCAATTGAGATATCTCATTTTTACATTCAAATTAGTGTAGTGTACAGCAACTTAAATATGCACTGAATTCTGCCAATGAGAAACTCTATAATACTCTATTAATGTCAAGAAAAAGTAACAAAAAAGTGATCGTTCGTTATATTTTGAGTTAGGGTACCGGTAACGAGTTATTTTTGTACATCAATAATGAGTAACGATAACGAGTTACTTATTAGGGAAAAGAACGGTAATGGTAACAAGTTATTTTTATGATAACGTTGCCAACTCTGCATTTGCAATACCTATTACAACAGTGATTTGTAACAATAGTAACAGTAGTAGCGTTAAATATTAAAATAGCAACTATAATAATATAATATTATACTAGTTGCAAAGTTATAAAAGTAGTAATAGTGATAATAATAGTGTAGCATAGCGATGTTGTACTTAAAATAGTACGCAAATTATGTACACAATAGATTCCGGATTAGTCGACGATATTTGACGTATATCTTAATGATATAATTATCTGGTCAAAGAGAAATCGCAATGCTTATAGCGTATTGTTACTTTCAGTATAATGTCAAAGTAGAATATTCTTCCATATGTAGTGTACATTGTATTTAAACCAATCACTTTCTTCTTTCCTTTTTATAGTTTGTCATATGCATTTAGAACAATAACCCTTCATTGAGCACTCAGCGAGCGGTTGTCGTTTTGAATGCACACATAGTGACATATATCTCTCCTATTTACAAAGTAAATAGAGCTTGTAGTATTTTACATCTTTCACTTATTACTGTGCTAATGGCGGCAATTTTACTTCGATATACACACAGCGTTGCGTCGTGTCGTGATAAATAGTATGTATGCTCTGATGGCTCTTCGTTTTCGACTTTTTTGTTTAACAGCATCTATTAGAACAAAAGGGGAGCATTTATTAGGTTGGTACAAAAAAAATGTCGGTTTTTCTGTATTGCTATTAAGAGCAGTTGTAACTTCGTTAAAAAAAATGAACAAAATTTAAATTTAAAAAAGAATTTTTTTTTAATCTTGAAAACTCTACTTCCAAAAACTTACTATATTTTTTGAGTTTATGTGAGTTTGATAATTTTTACATATAGAAAACTATCAGCTGAAAAAAATGAAAAAATTTCTTTTCACTTTATAGGTCTGTTCCGTGCTCCCTAAAAAATCGAGAAAATTTTTGACCATCTATCATGAAAGATTGAAGTTTTCTCTACAAAATCGTTTTTTAATAATGTTCCTACGATTTTTTGTTCTTGAGTTACTCGCGGATTAAGTAAAAGTAGCCTTCGGATTTTGATTGCTCATAATTTCGTTAAAAATTATTATATTGCATTAAAAAAAATAGATTCTTAAAGCTGAAACTTCGCTCTATCAAATGATATAATCGCTAACTTTTTAAAAATATAATAGAATATATTGGAAAAGGAAAACCACTATTTTATAGTACCGAAAACCGACATTTTTTTGCACCAACCTAATAATATATTGGCCGGAACCGTATGCCGTAATCTGTAAGAATTACTAATCACAGTCAAGTATTCCCCTCTCATTCGACTATAAGAAGGAAATACTCGAAGATGATTAATAGAATCCGACCGAAACTTTTACCGAAACTGTAAATGAACACTCATTACGTGTCAGTTTCGACTGAAACCATATATAGTTCTTCTTCATAAATATTAATTTTAGTATGTGTAATTATTGTTTCGATAATTAAATTATGATGTTTATGAAGAAGAAGTTATATTCTTTGGCCAAAATTAACACACAACCGAAATTTCGGTTTTTGATTTTAGCTCCGACATTTTTTTGCACCAACCTAATAATATATTGGCCGGAACCGTATGCCGTAATCTGTAAGAATTACTAATCACAGTCAAGTATTCCCCTCTCATTCGACTATAAGAAGGAAATACTCGAAGATGATTAATAGAATCCGACCGAAACTTTTACCGAAACTGTAAATGAACACTCATTACGTGTCAGTTTCGACTGAAACCATATATAGTTCTTCTTCATAAATATTAATTTTAGTATGTGTAATTATTGTTTCGATAATTAAATTATGATGTTTATGAAGAAGAAGTTATATTCTTTGGCCAAAATTAACACACAACCGAAATTTCGGTTTTTGATTTTAGCCAAAATTTAATTATTGTTTCAATAAATTATGATATCTATGAAGAAAAAGTATGTCACAGTCAAGTATTCCCCTCTCATTCGACTATAAGAAGGAAATACTCGAAGATGATTAATAGAATCCGACCGAAACTTTTACCGAAACTGTAAATGAACACTCATTACGTGTCAGTTTCGACTGAAACCATATATAGTTCTTCTTCATAAATATTAATTTTAGTATGTGTAATTATTGTTTCGATAATTAAATTATGATGTTTATGAAGAAGAAGTTATATTCTTTGGCCAAAATTAACACACAACCGAAATTTCGGTTTTTGATTTTAGCCAAAATTTAATTATTGTTTCAATAAATTATGATATCTATGAAGAAAAAGTATGTGATATATGGACATGTCTATACATATGGCCTTTATAGGGTTCCTATTTTTTAATTTTGGTTTCGGTTTCGGTTGAAATTGACGTGTAGTCGAGTGTTTCGGTAAAAATTTCAGTCGGATTCTAGTTGATTAGTCAATTTTTACGGATTACGGCATACGGTAACGGCCAATATAAACACTCCATACGAATCTTATTGGACTGTACATGAAAACAACCAATAGGAAACAGGCCCATAACGGTCGAAGCTGGATCTTTAATGCTTAAATAAGTTTGTGTGTATACAGGGTGTCTGTAAAGTCTGTTACCATCCCTATATTTTGGAAATGGTTCAAAATTATGAAAAACCGTGAAATACGTGTTCGATCATTTCGAGGGGCTGTTCTATTAAGGGGGTCGGGGAAGTTGCCATCCAAGGTGTTGCCCCAGAGGGGTCCCAACTTAAAAAATTCAAATGGAACCCTCTCTATTGTAGCATATTATTTGAAAGGGCATAAAAAAAGAAAGTTTTTGGTTCAATGAGGAGGATGATACATTGACCCGTTCGGGAGTTATTCAGTATCAAAGTTTGAAAAATTCTATTTGTTCTTACTTTCAATATGTGTTGGATTTATTGCAGTAAATGGTAATTATTTAGTTCCGGGGACCCTCCTTGAGGATCAAGATCAAGGTCACTCGGAAGTCATTTGGGGGGAGCTATGTAAAAGGAAAGTTTTACTAATTTCTGTTTCATATAATACGAGTAGAAGAGACATCATTTTTCAAACTTTTTTTGGTAATAACTTTTTAACGAATAGTGACCGCCAACTAAAACCTGTTGGAGGTTACTCAGAGTCATGACCTTGTCAAGGTCAAGGTCATCGAAGCTGGGTTGTCGGCCCAAAATTGCGTTTTAGAAATGTTACAGTAACGTCACATTGTGGCATGTGATGTTTGTCGATATATTTCAGAAACATTTATGAAACATGTCGGTAACCCAGAATATTCTACCTCTTTTATGTTACATATGAGACGTTTCATTTGTGACGTTCCTGGAACGTTTAGAGAATCTAGATGTGGCGCCCGAGAAATGTTTCAGTGTACATCGCAGAAATGTTTAAGTAATATCCCTGCGAATGGACATAAAAAAAATATATATACAGGGTGTCTGGCAAAAACCGCAAAATATTTCGTGCGTGGGTAGAACAGACTACACTGAGTCGAAAAGTTCTATACCATTTTGCGGTGTCAGCAATAGTTAAGGAGATATTAACGTTTAAAGATAAGCGAATAAGAGCGTCCGGCCGGCCTATTGCTGCTGAATGTACAACCCATAGCACGGCGCGCGAGCCGCTGGGAGTGGGGATGGCCTAGCAGGCGCGGCACGCGGCGCGCGATCGGTGGGTTGTATTATACATCTCCTTACGACTCAGTGTAGTCTGTTCTACCCACACACGAAATATTTTGCGGTTTTTGCCAGACACCCTATATATTTTTTATGTGTACTTACATGGCACCAATTTCGAACTTTACCAACAGCTATATCCATTGCTTCTATATTGTAAAACGTCTTCCAATGAAACTTAATAATAAGCACTAAGGTAACCTCATACGCAAAGACGAATGGCAAGCTAGTGTAAGAAATAAGCGACAACAGAGAAAAATATCGGGACACTCCGGTTCGAATCGAGGTCTCCTCTCCTCCATATTGGTAGACTTCCGTCCTACCTCCGAGCCATGCAGCCCTGATGCTAATAGCTTCTCTGTTATGTCTATTTCTTCTAAATTTCTTCCACTAGAGGGGCGAGCAGTAAGAAAGAGTCAATGGGCGCGTTCAAGTTGACAAAGCGACTCAAGTTGACTAGGTCTGCTCGCCGAGCAATTAAATATGATTTGGATCTGTAGGTAAGAACCAGTCATGCTCATTCACTCGGTAAACATGCCTTTGCCGGTTTGAACTCAATCAATGTGACATCATTATGCTCTCCCCTTTCTTCATCGTCTCTAACCATTGCATAAACGTACATTATTTGCTAAAAAGCTTTTGTGAAAAATTAGATGTTATTTAAAAAATGTTTGCACATATATGTACAAAATCTGCAGTGTAATGTTTGTCAATGTGTCACAAAGTATTATAAATGTTTCATATGGAAGGTTTATGGAATATTGTAAAATTGATGTTTCAAGATTATCGCAAATATAGCATTGCTGTAATGTCATCAAACATTATAAGTCAAACATCCTAAATGAAACGTTTATGGAATGTCTTAAAATACATGTTTTATGATCGTTGCAAATGTGACATTGTTGTAATGTTTTTGAACGTTACAAATAAAACATTCCAAAGTTACTGCAATAAATTCAACACATATTGAAGGCAAGAACCAAATAGAATTTTTCAAACTTTGAAACTGAATAACTCTCGAACAGGTCAATGTATCGATCTCTGCATTGAACCAAAAACTTTATTTTTTAATGCCCTTTCAAATAATATGCTTCAATAGAGGGGAGGGCTTCCATTAAAAATTTTTAAGTTGATTACCACCCCCTTGGGGAGGCAACCTTCTCGATCCTCTTAAAAGAGTAGACCCTCGAAATGCTTGAACACATATTTCGCGATTTTTCATAATTTTGAACCGTTTCCAAAATATAGGGGTGGTAACAGACTTTATAGACACCCTGTATATTATGTATGTACATATATATACTATATTTGTAGTCATTTGAACTGCGCGAAGAATTTATTTTTTCGGACTTAGAAATGTAGCTAAACTATTGTAATATCACAATTAAATTTGATGCTCAATAGGCATCTAAAGAGATCTTAATATGTTGTAAATCTATAACTAAATTTATTTATTGCGAAAAGTATTACCTTGGCCGGGAATCTAACCCGGATCTCTAGCATTCTGTGCGATCGCGTTCTAAGTCTTTAGACTATTAGCACCTATTAGATTTGAATATTTGATATAGGATACTTGAGACAGAGATGCGTAAATTAAACCGTTCACTTATCGATGATTACAATAAAAGCTTTATCTGTAATCTATCTAGTTCTTTAGCTATCTTTATCTATTTACCTAGTCATTTCAATCTACTCATTTTCTTGTTTTCTTGTTTTCAATTACACTGTTCGACAAAAAAAAATTTTTTTTCTCTCCAAAGTGCTATAGTATATATCCTGAAGATCTTTTTACACTGATTCGCGATACCATCGTCAGAATTTATGTAGCATGTTAAAATTTTGAATAAATTGAGGTAAAGTAGATAAAAATTGGTGTTTTTTTACCATTTGTAATATTTTTTTAATGACAAAAGAATAATTCACTTCTAAATAAAGTCAATAGTAGTATCTAATACAATTACTAATAAAAATACAATTCAAGAACTTTCAAATATTATAAATCCGGTAAAAAATTTTTCATGCATGAATATGTATAAATATGTTTAAACATGCCATACATAAATATGTACAATATAAATATTCATAAACATATATAATTATATATGTAATATGTCCATACACGGTCATACATTTTTCTTTCTTTTGTAAAATTACTTTTTAGTGTAATAAAAAAAATAATAATAATAAAGAAAACATCAAAAATGATTGAAGGGACAATTTTCGCATTGTTTGTTTTAGAAAAAATCAAGTTTGGAGAAATATAACAAAAATTTGCTCATACATAATTGATAATTATATATAATTTTACATACAATTACATATCAGCAATTTTTTTATATTTCTTCAAACTTGATTTCTTCTAAAACAAATAATGCGAAAATTAATTAAATGCGAAAAGTAATTTTACAAAAAAAGGAAGAATGCATTATTATTTAACTGTCAAAATTATTAATGTAACGGACAAATTTCATGTATAATTATGTATGTTTATAAATATTTATGTATATTCATGCATGAAAAATTTTTTACAGAGATAGTTTATGATCGTATTATTTTCGCTTACTTTCATCAAGTTATGGCTGTTTGAATTTTAGACTTTCTGTATAGTATGTAATATATTTAAGAAAGACGTATATTTCGAAGAGGAAAATTGGAACAGAGAATTTTGTGTCGAACCGTGTTATTTATATATTTATATGAAATATCTTATAATTACCACATCTCTATATGACTTATTTCATATTCAGTTTTTGATTTTCGATCATGATTTTGGAATTAGGCGCACGACAAGCGAACAATCAGTACCGATATTACGCTAGTCAATCATGTTCATATATACATTTTTTGTGTTAGTACAGTTGAACATCCATATTCTTAGCATGTTAGAATCATAATTTTTCTATTCTTTTTAATTTCTTGTTAATTTCAATTTGAATGATATATAAAATAAAAATGTATTATGTTATTGACATTATTAAATTATGGATTTGCATGGCACATTTTTTCTGTCTTTTATTCATTTTTTCATATTGGTGTATTCTGAATTCCTAATGTAAAAATGATCCGTTCCTATACAGAGGTTTAAAGCATTTCCTTAATTGATATAAAAGTATAATTCTAAACGAAAGCAAAAACTTTAATCCTTTCTCTTCGTTTGATTTTTCCAAGTTTCTTTCACTTTTTAGTTGATTTTATTAAACTCTGTTTATCGATAAAAGCGCGTTCTGAATAGGGTCATCATCTCTAGACCGAGCATTGTCAGAAATTTGTATCCTCAGACTACCCCCACTCCTCATGTAGAAATACTATAATAAAAGTTAAGCCACCGAGGTAATGGTCGCATTTAGCAGACTCAACTGTTGCGGATCCATGAGCGCTCGCTGCTATTGGTGTATTCTTTTAGATCATCCAATAGCAGCGAGCGCTCACGGATTCGCTCCGCAACGGGTGCATCCAGAAGCACGATCACTCGTTGAGCGCTCAGTGAGTTCTTGTACCTGTTTGGTCTATATTTTTAGCTCTAATGGAATATGCCAATCAGATACAAGAGCTCACTAAGCGCTCAGTGAGCGGTCGTGTTTATGGATGCACCCAACAGTTGAATGTGCTGAACGCGACCAATAATTTTTGATTGATTGCCGAAATCCGCCATATGTAATAGCCAACCGCTAATTTCAAATGAGTTGCAATAACCAACACAATCGCGAGTTACAAGAAAATTGCAGAAAATCACGTATTTGACGTTATCCTTCATGTTTCCACGTTATCTAGCGCTGACAGTATAACATTTATACAAGATTTATTAAAGAATGTTACTTCTAACCATATCAAGCTCATTTAATTGAACTCGGCTACATGTGTTTGACGTGTACTTTCTGTATCGTCTATAGTTTCTGTAGTAGTATTTGGCTGTTCGTCTATGATCTCTATAGTATTTGGCTATTAATGGCGGCGGTTTGTCCCACAGATTTCTATTATAACACTAGACTATTAACTCCCCATTTTTCCTTATGTAAAAGCGTTGCCTACGCACAGTGGATGCGCAGACATGTAAACTATCATGTGCAGGGTTGGACAAGTTAACTTTTTTTTTAACTAAGTTAAGTTAAAGTTAATAGCTTTGAAAATTTATCTTAATTAAAATACAAGTTAATCCATAATGAAATTAATTGAATTAAAAGTTAAGTTAATAAAAAAGTAATTGAAAAGTTAAAAGTTAAATTTGATCCGAACGAACAACCAAAAAAAAGAAAGAAAAAGTTTGACCATTATACATAATTTTTCGTATTTTTCCTTTCTCACAGCATATTCATTAAAGAATCTGGTTATTTCTGTTCACAAGTAACGATTATACAATATAAAAAATTACTAAATTATATACTCATTATCCTCTCGCATTGTGTCTGAAGATTAACTTAAAAAAAAATCAAATTCAAAGTTAATAGTTACCGATAAAATGTAACTAAATTAAGTTAAAAAGTTAAGAGTCTAAAATGTAACTAAATTAAGTTAAAATTAATTAACTTTTTAACTTAACTTTTATCTTTTTAATTTAGCACTACCCAACCCTGCCGTCACGTAAAGAAAAGAGATGCCAACAGGTCATGAGACCAGCCTCTCTGTGATTGGTTCTTAAGTATATAAGGAAATGTCATAGCGATCTTTTTTAATTTTTACGAACTGTTACCACGTGTACCATTATTTATTTTAGAATCTTTCATTTTATGTAAAAACGCATCGAATAAGCCTAATTTCATTGATTTTTGAGGTACGGGTGGGTATGTAATCTCTTTTCGACTATATGAAAATATATAAGCATATGGTTCTGCGCATGCGTGGTTTTACAATGCGCATGTGCCACAAGTAATATATACTATCTGACAACAGGAAAAGTGAAGAGTTGCAGTCTAATGTTATAATAGAAGTCTCTGGTTTGTCCATGGTGTAATAAAGAAGAGGTGTGCTCGTGAGGTACACTAAATTTTGTTCCGTTCTGCGCATACATGACATTGGAACAAGTCGACTTCCATCTTAGAACTTATACTACTGGAAGAGGAATAGGGCACTGAACGTGAAGCCAACATCTGTGCGAGAGAGAAAGGTAGAGAGGTCCTAATATTCGCAATGCGCATGCGCAGCACCGTCGTCTGTGTGAATTGTATAGTTGGTTTAGTGTTTCTTACACATTCGTACATTACACAAATGTGTAAGATGACGGTGCTGCGTGGTGCTGTGCATGCGCATATAAAGTTGATTAAAAAGTGATTCAGGACAAGATTTAAAATTTCCGGAATAATTAAAATTTTGCGAAATATATACAGAACATTGCTAATGCCAACGTTTCGTAAACTTTGCGGTTTGCCGTTCATTTCATCAGAGCGAGGAGCGCACTGATATTGAGTTGCATCTCTGAAGAACTCCCTTTATGTAGACGCTGTAGAGGGAGGCGAGGGTATGTTGAAGAGAGTAGTCTTCCATATCCTACTTACATTATAACCTGAGTCTCTGTTTAAATTGTATGGATGTTTCTGTATTTTTAGGACTTCTCTGTACTTGCTCAGAAATTTTCCAAGCCAAAGAAGTCCCCCTCCTCCCTTCCTCAACATACCCTCGTCTACCTCTACAGTCTGCATAAAGGGAGTTGTTCTCCGGAGGAGCAGCTCGGTATCAGTGCACTCCTAGCCCTGGTGAAGTGAACGGCAAAGTTCACGAAACGTTGGCATTAGCAATGGATAAAAACAGGGCGATAACCCGCAAACCTTCTGGTATCTTTGAAGATAATACCCGTGAAAGCCTAAAAAGCGTTATATAAAACGTTCTTAAAATATGTAAATAAAATAATATGTAATAAAATATATAGGGTGTTTCCTGTAATTTGATCATTTTAAATATCTCCGTTGTTTTTGATGATACGAGAAAATATCATAGGTGACCTTGTTCGATTCATAGGGGCACATACTACGATTAGTAAAAAATTTTTTTCAAGGTCATATTTTTTGAGACTTCAAGGTCACCTCCACTTTTTTAAACGGAATTGTATGATTTTTTTACACGGTATGGTTCCTCTAATTATATTCTATATAAAAGTATAAAAATATAAAAGTATTAATACTTGCAATGAAAATAGCAGACTAAGAATAAGAAAATCAACTAGTTAATACGAATTAACATATTGTTTCATATATTTAACACTGTATTTATCGAAATCTATTATGACTACGTTAAATTTATTTAACTTCTGTTAATCTTTAATGTATCTGACATTGTTTAATATTGTACAAATATAACATACTGAAGAAGGCCGCATATCGGCCGAAACGTTTATGAATTTTAATTGTGAACAAAGAATTTAAATATACGATTTCGCTAAGAACAACTTGCATTGGCTGTATGCTCCTTTTTCGTTTATTGTTTAAAAGTATTAAGGTAATGGTATCTAAAAACCAATAGTTTACGAGATATTTTATACTTTATTCTGAGATATATTGACATAAAATGCTGAATAATTCGTAAACTATTATTTTTTTATAATCGTATCTTAATACTTTTATATGCAGAATTATGAGATGAATCAATTGATTCATCTCATTATTCTGTTCATAAAAGTATTAAGGCATTATAAAAAATTAATAGTTTACGAGTAATTTAATATTTAATATTTTATGCCATTGCCATTTAATTGCAAAATGGTAGAGAAGTTTTCGATTCAGTTTAGTCCGTTCTATCTACACAAAAGCAATTGGCAAAAACGTACGAGACACTCTGTATATGCCAGAATAAAGTATAAAATCTCGTAAACTATTGGTTTTTTTATATCATTATCTTAATACTTTTATAAGCAGAATAATTAGAGGAATTATATTGTGTAAAAAATATTATACAATTCCATTTAAAAAAATGGAGGTGACCTTAAAGTTTCAAAAAATATGATCTTGAGAAAACTTTTTTGCTTATTATAATATATGCCCCTTTGAATCGAATAAGATTCCCTGTGATATTTTGTCGTACCATCAAAAATAACAGAGATATTTTAAATGATCAAGTTAAAGGAAACATCCTGTATAAACAGAATTTGTAACCGATATTTGAATATTGCTATTACATTCCACAAATATTTTGGGATATTCCAGAATATTTTTGGAACGTTTTTTTGGGGATTTTAGGAATCCTTTATGAATAGTGTAGGAATATTTAGCGTTAGCTGGGAAATGTATGTATATAAGAATTTAAAGAATCCTTTTATTTCAAGTAAAACATCTCTTGTTGATTTAAACGTATACTTTATGCTGTTCCGTAAGACGGAAACATATAGCGCAAGTTTTGGGAGAGAGGGTAGTAGTTTCCTGTAAATGCAGAAGCATAGATCTTACAAACATGGATATGCTTTGTACCTATAATCAGAGGACCAAGTTGACAGAGCGAATAAGTATATAATATCTTCTATTCTTTTATGAGAGAAGAGAGAGAGAGAGAGAGAGAGAGACTGAGACTTCTGCGCAAACTCGGGCGTAATATCATATAAATATGTATAAACTTCAATTATGTCTTATTACATTTTAAAACATAATTTTTTTCATTAAGTACTTACGAATGAAAGGAAATATTGTCATTTTTTCTCCAATATACACCACATAGCTCCAATATACTATAACTACATCTTATCATTTTTGCAAGACTTCGTCAATTATAACCTATCAGTTAAAATGTTAATGCGTGGATATATTTGAAATTTTTTATCATTTCTCATATGTCATTTCGAACATGCGTGTCGTATATTTGGTACAATGAAGGATAAAGGATATAACGCCTTTACCATCTCTTTTTATCTAACACATCCATGTATATAAGATCTATGTGCGAAAGTGCCTTCAATCTTAGAGTTATTTGACATAAATAATGCGATACTATATAAAAATTAGCTTATGGTTAATTTTACCAACAAGAATGTCGGTTTATTGAGGCTGCACCTCAATTGTATATTTAATGTAAAATTGTACCATGAGAAAAATAAGGAAGAAAAATAAAATATGCATAAAACAGTTCTAGGAGACTACAAACATATAAAACGATTTAATAATATATCTATTATTTAAACTACGCAATTTATAAAAGAAAACAGAAGAAATAGCACATAAATATATATTAATATAAATGGAATATATCATTAAAATATTATGAAATAATAATCAGATTCTATTTCTTTAAATTCTGTTTCTGTTTTATTATATTGTGTTAGCAGGTTCTGTTATATTTCTGATATTCTAGTAATAAAATTTAACAAATTCTAGTATTTTACTAATAATAATTTAACAAATTTCTGGTAATCTACTAATTAAAAGGAATACTTTTTGAATTAAGTATATATTTAATGGATTTTACTTTTTGAGTATATTATTGTTCAATCTTTTTGGCTCAGTCATTTATTCTTACAATTAATTTTCTTATAGTGAATTCGATGAATTTGGACGTACTAGTGCATATTACTAAAATAGATAAAGTACACGATTTTAATATACGCTAGTGTGCACTATTGTATATTAAAATTGTTGTATTTTATCTAATAGTAAAATGCAAATATTTTGAATAAAATACAGATTTTATTTAAAAGCACAATAAAATGTGTTGAGGTTTTCATCCATTTTTATGTTTATATTAAATTAAATACATATGTTTACGTCAATTTGTGTACGACAGCTTTAATGTGTACCAATGCACACTAATTGTAAGTGCATCCAATCGAATTCGCTGTTACAGAAAATGTTAATTGTTACACATTTAATTGAAAGTGAATCTATAATATTTGAAATATGCAACTCATAAGACTACGTTAAACGTGTTAATCAAAGTGTAAAAACTTTCTTTTTTAAGTATTTTTTTTACTTTACAACCGCTGTCCCAAGATTATTGACAGTATCTTTCCACTACAAAAAATTGTTATTTTTATACTTAATTTTCCTACTTCTATGTTTTTTTATTCCTTTTTCATACCCTTTAATTTATTATATTACCCTGTGTATAACATCAACTCAAGAGAATATATTCGAATCTTTAAAACTAAACCAGTGTTTTTAAAAGTGCCGTTCCTATTTATTTATGGTTGTATAAATTAAGTACAATTAGTCCATTTAGTGCCATATATAAGAAGTTTTGCTATTTTATCATTATGTAGCAAATACGAGTATATGAATGTTGAAGTGATGCAAACAAAGATGTTAAAAATATGAAAATAAAGAGGAGAAAAATAAGAGTACATTCTGAAATGTATTAATAGTATTGAAAATCTACAGCACTTAAGTGAATTTTAGATTTTTAGTACTTAGGGCATCTTGAAACATATCATTTAAGAATGTAAAAGCTAAAAGTTAAAAGTGTTAAGAATACAGAGGTTCGTCTGTAATGATATTATAATATATCTTACATTATAGTACGTTTGATCACATCGTTAACTAAGCTAAGCGTCATTCTTTCTGCTTGGCCGAAGCGTTCGCCAGCGACACATTTTATTATCTATCAGATATAAGAAAGAGAAAAGAATAATGAAGATAAGTGTATATGTTTGTTGCTCGCGAAGCGATCGTAATCAGCTACTTTCTTCATAGAAGAGTGCATCCAAGAACTATCACACGTGAGAAGAGATGAAGAATGGTTGGAGGCGATCCATCGTTGGTATCCTTTTCTTTTACATCATGTCTTTGCATATTCTTGTATTAGTGACTCTTTTTCCCTTTAGAAAAAAATTTTCTTATACTTCAGACGTTCTATCTATCCATTGCAACTAATTTTGATTTCGTTCATTCATTATAGTTAGGTAATATTCATGATTCAGAAATTTTGGATCGATAAACTTATTTGTATTATGTGTCGTTATTCTTGTCTTTACAGAAAAAAAGGTAATTGTTTCATTGTAACACAAATGATTATGTCTTTATTTGGAAACGTTTTCAATTTTAAGAGAAGATTCGAATCTACTATAGAGTCGATTTCTGTGACATGAACGTCATCTATTGCAAAGATTTATTGTTGCTCATACCAGTGATAGGAGACTTCTCGGAGATTGTTGTATATCATTCTACGACGTGCCCTTATAGTGAATGAAGAAGAAAGTGAGGAACATGAAATAGGCGACTGGAAAAGTGATCCTGGCTATCACGTCGATCGTCTTTGCCACTCTAATCGGATGTGGCGGATCCTTTTTCCTTAACTGCAAGAGAAAAATTTTTTTTTACCACGATCAAACTTCAAACTTTAAGACAGGGAGCACAGACTCTTGCTAATGGAGGCATCCAGAAGCACGACCGCTCAGTAAGCTCTTGCATCTGATTGGCGTATTCCATTAGATCTAAAAATATAGACCAAATAGGTACAAGCGCTCACTGAGCGCTCAGTAAGTGGTCGTGCTTCTGGATACACCCAATGCATAACACGTAATGCATAAGAAAATGTACCAATTGAGGTCCTTCGTTTTCTTCCTTTTCATAAAGAACTCTGATTGGTTAAATTTCTTATGCCTTATGCGTTATGCGTTATGCAAGAATCTCTATTCCCTGCTTTAAGTTTCGAACATATCGTAATGTAGCATTATAAAAGTTACTATAGGGTTACCAACTGACCGGTAAAGAACCGGTCTAGCCAGTATTTTCACTCTCCGGCCGATAAAGTAGTCTTTACCAGTAAAGACTGGTGGCCGGTACATATATCTTACCGGCCACTGGCCTTTACTGGTAAAATTCGGTCAAATCTGAAAAGAATCATACAAATGATTATAGCGATTCCATACAGTAATGCATATATGGAACATATTTTTAGCATTATGAATGATTTATATAGACAGATGATCGCAACCGACTGTCGGTGAATATGGTCAAGGCAAAAATTTACGTTCGTATAAATATTAAGAAAACATATTCAGAATTCCACGCTGCATGTATTGGCCATCCTACATTGATGGCTGTTGCTAAATCGGATAGAAAATACGATTTTAAACAAAAAAAGTAAACTAAGTATTTCAGCTACTATTTAATGATTATTTAATGTTCATATATTTTAATAAATAAAGTTTATAATTGTTTTTACTTAACCCTCGGACAGTGGACATCGTGATACTCGCACGCACGGCGGACGCAGGGTTAAAAGTGACCCAAGAATGAAATTGTTTTGAAACGTTTGAAAAGTAATTTTTTTATTATAATATGTATAAAATATGTAGAAGGAGAAATAGAAACACATATTTAAGATAGAAACAAATATCCATTTATTCATTTTCTTCACAATTGAAAAGATTGAAAAGAGTAGAGGAAAATCACCGATACTGACATAGGTCTCCTAAAGCGACATTCCCTTATTTCTTAGAAACTAACCTTTGCACTTTATTAATACTAATAAAAACGTGATCTGTTTAGCTAATTAAAGAAGTACAAACTCATAATTCATATATTTGTAGCTTATTTCTATACCAAATCGGCTAAAAATAAATTCTATGAATCCGAGAAGAAAATTCTTACGGTATTTTTTGCAAATTGTGTAATTAAAATAATAGTGACTGTATTATTGATAATATTATGTCATTTTAAATATTTATAGTTTCATAAATTAGTTTTCTTTACTAGAAAACTATTTTTCTTGGCCGCTAGGGGGCGCTGAACTTTTAATAGATATTAATCAATATCGCATGAAATGCTTCCTAAGAAAAATAAAAATCTTCTCCAAATTGATTATATGAAAATAAGATCATCAAAGTGTCCTTGAGTGGTCTCCAAAAGAAACGAATTGAAAATAATAAGCAATTCATTTATTTTTATGACATAAAATCATTACAATAATGGAATTCTATGAAGAAATATTTAAAACACAGTTTTTGTACACTACGCACATAATATAAATGAATATATCCGGAAGAAATGCGTATGTTTGAGACTCGAGACTTGTGAAGGAAATATGCGAAAAAAAATCGAATAGTTGCAAAAAGCATGTTTTTCGCTTATAAAACGAAAGATATTGATTGTAAGAAAAAAAGTTCGGTATGAAAAATGTAGGTATTCCAAATACCTACAAAATGAAACGTGGAACATTAAAATCGGAAATTAAGTTTTCCACAGACAGGTTTTTAGTGAACAAATGGCTTTTTGCAAAAATTAATGAACATTTCAGGCTCGTTCAGGACTAGTTTTTTTCGTCATTATAAGGGCTATATTTTACAAAGCTTTGCGTTTAAATCTTAATGAACAGAGAGCAAGTGAAGAAAACACCTTTTTCGGTGGTTTTTTTTTGTACTTAACTAATAGAACCAATTTTAATGTTTCACATCTCATTTTGTAGGTATTTGTAATACCTACATTTTTTATACACACTAAAAAAAAAGATATAGTATTGGTATAGTTATACGTTTTCCTATTTTACTGTATGTTTCCTCCATCTCAGTGTAATTTCTGATCGATACGCAATAAGATAAACAAATAAATAAAAATAAACAAATAAGCTCGATTTTACAATTAGATAATGCAGATAATTTGTGTTTTCTATGTATGAATGAGTTCCATGAAAATGAAATCGCGTAAAACAGAGTTCCTCAGTATAATACGAATTAGCGAGAAAACTAACGAAGAATATTGGTATCAGGGTCGGTAATTTAGTTCGCTCGTTGGAATTTTGGACTGACGAAAGGAGGGAGGAGGGGATACAAAATGACGTCTTTTTTCATTTTTTATTTATTTTGTGCTTTTTGTTGCCGTCCCTTTTTTTACAATTGCGAATTACGACGCTCTGTCTAATAGTCGGTAAGGGATCATTTATATTGGCCATAACCATATGCTATAATTTATAAGAATTGATTAATGATATTCGAGTATTCCCCTCTCACTCAATTATAAGAGAGGAATGCTCGATTAGTCAATTCTTACAGATAATGGCATACAGCACATAATTACGACCAGTATAAATGATCTCTAAAAGTTGAATCTCTGCTATGCGCACAGTTGCTGCCATCACAAATATCGGTCGGTACAGTCTTAAGATGTCATAAGTCAATCCGAAACTGTTTCCGTCATGTTACCATATGATTTCCAATAACCTATTATATTATTGGTTTGTAAGTAGAGATGTTCGATCTCGATTTGATTTTTAAGAAGAACACAAATTAAAGATCGGATTTTTAAATCGATTGTTTTCTTTGATTTTGTTGTAAATCGCTTGTTTTAGCAATGAATTGATCTTCGATTTTTCTTGGCAGGAATGCGTTCGAAAATACTACTCAAATGTCTGATTATGCAGTAAAACGTAAGCAGTAAGCGAATTGGCCAATCACAGTAGAAATCTTAAAGACCATGGTACATAAAAAAACTTAAGACGTAAGACTTAAGCAGTAAGCGAATCGACCAATCACAATAGAGAACATAAGACCATAACGTAAGCAGTAGCAAATCCAACATGTTGATTTCCTTACTGCTTAAGGGCCGATTGTTCCATCTTTTGGTAAAGTTTACCTGCTAGGTAAATCTGGCAATTTGCGCACGTGATTGGATAATCTTGCTACTTACCTAATAGGTAAACTTTACCAAGAAGTTGGAACAATCGGCCCTAAGTCTTACGTCTTAACTTTTTGTATGTGCCAAGGCCTTAAGGCTAGGTCTACAACCTTGCTTTAAGAAGCCTTAAATCATAAGTCGAAAGAGATTAAGTGACAATAATTTCTGTTTTTTTAAACTGTTTTTGCTGGAAATTGACGACTGTGATTGGTCAATTTCCAGCTTCTAACTTCTGATTTATGATTAATTGTAGAATTGGTTTATTGTAGAATGCGTGTAAAGGTCCAGCTACAATGGAGAGTTTCAGGCCGTAACAGTAGTTGTAAGAGACGGTTGTATTTCCGGTTTAGTAGGTCACAACTATAGTCGTAAGCGAAATGAACCATTTCCATTTCGGTACTACCTACGGCTTACGACAAGCGTCTTGCGTCATTTTGAGGCTATGTTTGACGACGATTTTCAGTATTATCAGTGAATTTATAACTGTTGCAACTGCTGAGAAAACTCGATCACTATTTTGCATGTAACCTCAAACAGTGTATTTTCTGATTAACTTTGTGTCGTAGCTGCCGCTACGTTGTCTTCATTGTAGACAGATGTGGTTGTACAATAGAAGTTGTGCTACTGCTTGCGTCTTACTACATTACTGCCTACTGCGAATTGTATTGTAGCTGGACTTTTACAGGCCTAAACGCACCTAGAGGCCTAGATAACAGAGAGGCGTGAGAGAATGGTCTGATTGGCTCGCTAAATCATGTGATTCAGCGCCATTTTCTTTCATACTATGGTATGTTGTAATGTTAGGTTAATGTAGCTTGATATAATAGTTATGATATTCCGATATCATATCCGAGTTATATTCCAATATCATTTCTGAGTTATGATTAACAATAATAATATTGTGATATTCCGGAATATAAATTTACTTGTTAATAGGTTATATAGTCATAAGAAAGGATAACTATTAACTGTAATATAAGTACTGTTATTTATTTAAATTTTTATTAAACATAAACTTTATGTGAAAAAACAATATTTATCAAGTTTTTTGTCATTGTTTTTCGTCCTCAGAATGAAATGCTGTATATACATGTAGTAATAAATATAAAAATAAAAAACAAAAGATAAGAAAAGGAGACGAAAACGATGATGTAAGTGTCATGCTCCATAGTTTTCCTACAAACATAGAAAGAAAATCTATATGGGTCAGTAATATTCGGAAAATTAATGGATTTACTTGGGAACCAAAGAATTCATCGTTTGTGTGTTCTGTAAGTTCTGTTTTGCAGTATGTTCTGTAAATTGTACTGTAACAAATACATAGTTGTTTACTGATACATGATATTTCTTCAAAAGCTAACCTTACTTTGACATTTTGACAGTTCGCCTATCCCATGGTGAAAGAAAATGGCGGCGATAATCGAGAATTTCGATTATCGACCGTACTTGTCGCCTTTCTGTTATCTAGCCCTCTAATGTGGGGTCTACAAAAGAAGTCGTAACAGTCGTAGGGTCTTAAATCGTAGAAAATTGACCAATCACAGTCGAATATGAGAAGAATAATCAACTGTGATTGGTCAATTTTCTACGACTTAAGCCCTTACGACCGCTACGACTTCTATTGTAGACCCCGCATAAACGCGCCCATTCTCATACGACATGCGACACAGCCCCTACGACTATTGTAGATGAAGCTTAAGTTTTTCTGTGTGCCATGGCTCTTAATAATAATAGTTGTTATTAAGTTTTCAATGAAACATTTTATTTAGGATTGATCAAAATTATGTTTTAAACATGTATAATTGATGTTTTTAACGTGTTTTAAATATGTTCTTTTTAAATATTGTTTAATATATATTTAAAACGGTAAAAATATGTTTAAAGGAAATAAAATGTTTTGTTTTATAAAAAAAATATTTTTTGCCAATTTTGATTTTACTATATAAATAGATTGTCCGAATCTTTTTAAGAGATCGATCTTTTTGATTTGATCTCTCTGGAACCGATTGCTGCGATCTGAGATCGATTCAAAGATCGATTTTCAATATATGAATCGCACATCAGAAAGTATAACCCTAGTCTCGGTAATTTAAAGGCTTAGGATGCTCGTATGGAATACAAGAGATCCGGGTTCGACTTCCGGCCGAGGTAATATTTTTCACAATAAATTTATTTACAGTTTTTCAACATATTAACATCTTTCTGATAGGATGCCTGATTGAGCATCAAATTATTAAAATAAGCTTGTCAATTTAATTCGTGATATTACTACAGTAGTTTAATTGCGTTTACGAGTCCGAAAAATCAATTCGGTGCGCAGTTCGAATGACTACAAATGGTATATATACATATACATATTATATAGTATATAGTAATTCAGATTGAATTATTTAAGCATTAACTTTCTAGTTTTGACCGTTATGGCTATTACTTCTATTCCTTATTATTTAATTAATTAAAGTTTATCTAAATTTCCCAAATACATTTCTTAAGAAAGGAATGCAATGATATTTTACGTAATATACTATTATATTTGTACATATAATAACTTGCTTACCTCGGCGGTGCACCCATTTGTTGTCGTATGTGTGCAGGGATTAGGTCCGCAGTTAGTGCAAGCAACAATTTCGTTCGGTCCAGTAGTACCACCAGTAGCTCCGCCTTCCCTCTTCTTTTTACCCTACGACAGGGTCTCCGTAGAAGACACTTATATTTTTAATTATAAATTCTTTTTATAATATATTATTTATAATATTATATATTGGGTTGTCCAAAAAGTTCATGTAATTTTTTTAAGCTCAAAATTGTATATACAATATCTTCGTTAAAAATGAATGTAATTTAAATTTGATAAAAGGGTTTTAAAGCTCGAAATCTCTACTTTTTCAAAAGGTTATTATGTTTTTTGAATGTCTGAGTTTGGTAATTTTTACATTCAGAAAACTACGAATTAAAAAAGATGGAAAATTTTCTTCTCACTTTGTGGGTCTATCATGTGCTAAAAAAAATTTTCAACTACCTGTCGTGGAAACTTTAAACTTTTTCCCTACAAAATTCGTTTTTAAAAATGTTCCTACAACTTTTTGTTCTTAAATTACTCGCTAGTTAAGTAAAAAGCAGCATTGTGACTTGCTGATAATTCTGTTATAAATCGTCGTACTGCAATTAGAGGAACAGATTCTTAAAGTTGAAATTTTCCTCTATCAAATGATATACTTAATTGACAATTTAAAAAAATATAATATGTAAAAATTTGAACTAAAAATATGATATTATACTTTCTTTGTAACCATTGCGCAATGCGTAGATGGACAGTAATGCCACATTTTTAGCATTGCGCAATGTTTAAAAGAATAGTAATGTCACATTTGTCTCAAATTTATATATATTCTACATTTAAAAAATTAGCAATTATATTATTCGATAAAATAAAGTTTGAGCTTTAAGAATTTGTTTCTTTAATAGCGATATGATGATTTTTAATAGAATTATGAGCAATCCAAGTCGCAATGGTCCTTTTTATTTGATTCGTGAATAATTCAAGAAGAAAAAGTCGTAGGAACATTTTTAAAAAACGATTTTGTAGAGAAAACTTCAAGCTTTTATGATAGGTCGAAAATTTTACAACATATTCTTTGTATAATTTTGAGCTAAAGAAAATCGTACGAACTTTCTGTAACAACCCAATACATTGTAAAACATTGGAACAATCCAATATTTTATAATATATTATAAACTTGAACAATAATCTACCCTTTTGATTCATCTTCTTTCTCATCTTTTCTATTTTTAGATCCTCTCCTTTTTTTTAAGTATGCATTGAGCTTCGATTTTTCACATTCTCTCTATTGTATTGTTTATTGATCCTTTTATCATTTTTATTTACAAGGTATCTCAGGATTTAACAGACAATCTGCGAGGTTATATTCTATATAGTGGAAATAAGAAAAAAAATGTTGTATGCAGTTTGGTTAGAAATGCTTTATTGCTAAGTTATAAACAAATTTTGAAATTGAACATTTTGGTGGTATTTTCATGGAACATTGGCATTTTAATGACAGTTACTACCTATTTCACGCGACGATGGAAATTTATTTAACAGTTATTTTTTTCGAGCGTAGCCGTTGTCTCAAAGCTAAACAAATATCATATTCACATACAAGTTGAAATAATATCGAACCATTTAAAGATAGTAAATGTTATGTGAATATATATACGAGATAAACACGTTCAATCTTTTCGCATACGAATCTTTTCACTTTCATATTTTGCGCAATAGATAATCTGTTGTTGTCTATTTCAATATTTGATCTGTCTCAATATTTGTTTATAACTTTGTAACAAAGGATACCTAGCCAAACTTCATATAACATTTGTTTTATATTCACTTATAGAATATGTTTCGTAGAGTTTGTCTGTTAAATCCTGAGACTTTTGTATATAAATAGGGTAAACAATTGTAAATATAGCCTAAACAATTAATAAACGTGAAAAAGAAATATTATGATACTTTTAATACGTGCCATAATATTGCGTTGCGTTATTACAGCACAAACTAATTTATCCAGCATGCGTATCCAAAATCGGAATGTAAAATGTTTTGTGTTCCGATCTTGGACATACGTGTTGTTTGGATTCTTATCAGAAAAAAGTATGGTAATAAATTGATAACTCGTGGCGCGACTTCTTATAAGCAAACTAATAATAACGTAAGCGTACTAGGCTTTATTTAGAAAAGGCAATTAAGCTTGCACATAAAAGCATGTGATATTTTTGGAAAAGGATGCACTGGAAATACGAATTAAGTATCATTTTTATGTTAATTATGAATGCATGAAAAATGCATATAAACACGCTGATTTAGCGGAGGCGTCTTGCTGGCGATCAGTATTGTTTTAAAACCGCATCAAGTATTGCCGGTGAATGTTAATGTCATATAACATAACGTGAATTGCGAAAAGACATGAATTAAATATTGAAAATTGCTAAGATTGAGTTATCTTATTCTCCTGCTGCGAAAATTATCCACGAGTGAATCGTTGTTTTTTATATTTTTTTTCTTTCAGTATACAGGATGTCCCATAACTCGCGATCGAAAGTTTAATAACATATTCCTGATTTAAAAATAAAACAAAATTCTAATACCAAAATGTCAAAGCTGCAATAGTTTTTAAATAAGTATAACGTATAAAATTAACACTAGTCATACATGGAGAAAAATGTAAAGTATTATACACTCGAATTCTAGTCAATTTTACGGAATTTTCAAGTAAATAATATAGGGACAAGCGTCTTATGTACAGGGACTTATATACAATTTTCTTTACATTTCTGATAAATGAATGATTGTCGATTAGTCATAATAATGTAAAGTACTTTTTATATTTTGTAAAGTGAAACTATTCTTTACGAAATGTAAAAAGTACTTTACAGTATGACTATACAATGATCGGTTATTTACTAGAAAAATAAAGTGAATTTTATATAAATGGACGCCTATTCCTATATGGACCTGCTAATTCCACACAATTTTCTAGAATTATAGCGCATATTACTTCACATTTTTCTCCGTATATGCGATATCGACTAGATTTGAACTTAAGATTTTTGGGATGGTAGCCTAACATGCTAACACTGAGTTATAATCACAAGCTTATTTGGATAATTTGGCATTTGATTGTTATTTGACCCGTCATATCTCGCGCGAATGTTACAGTTTTGAGAATAGAATATGATTTACTTTACTGTAACAATCACTTGAATGCAATATTTTTTTCGAGAATAGAATCCCACACGGAGAAAAATGTAAAGTAATATACGCTAGAATTAGGGAATGGAAGTAATTCATCATTACTTGTAACAAAGTTACAATTACAAGTCATTTTATACAGGTAACTTTACCGGTAACTGCGTTACTTTTTTTTTGTTAACTGTAACGGTAACATAGTTATATTTTTTTGGTAACGGTAACGAATTTTACAGTTATTTTTATCGTTACTTTGCATGATTAAACACGGTTCGATTGGAGACAAGCTACTCATAACACTTGAGACTAGAAAGTCCCTAGCCACCCGTCCGCTGTGATTGGTGGTCATCGATTTTAAAAAACTAACGAAAAGTTACTTTCTCAAGTGACGGTAACTGTAACGAGTTATTTTTAAAAATCGGTAACTAATAACGGTAACTTGTTATTTTTTCTACTCGCTAACAAGTAATTGTAACTTGTTACTTTTAAAAAGTAACTTTTAATTCCCTACTAAAATTATAGTAAATGTTATGGAATTGGCAGCTCTATTGTATAATGTATAGTACTGTAAGGTATAGTACTGTAAGGTATTTTTTTACATTTCATAAAGTAAAATAAATAACCATACATCTCTATAGAATTTACTTCATCGACGCGTATTCTTTTGCCCTAGCGCTAATGTAATCTGAAGATACAGTAGTGTCTCGGCGCTGAGTCCGGATCTACAATAGGTTTATGGCTTTAAGCCATAAGAAATGGACGAATCACAGTCGATTATTTTCCTCGCATTCGACTGTAATTGGTCAATTTCTTACGGCTTAAAGGTTAAAACGCTACGAGCGAAGATATTGCGATGCAAATCTTTGAATTATCATTTTAAATATGATATATTACAGGACCGTATATGTGATAACACAAACTATAGAAATCAATACCTTAAATGGTCTAGCTTGATCTTAAATGCTTGTATGATTCTGAGTGAATTTATATACTATGTATGTAGTCCTTTGAAACGCGCGTCGAAATGATTTTTCGGTTTTGAAACGCTAACTCTACTAAACTACCGCAGTAATATACCACGAGTTAAATTGACTATCAATTTAACAAGTATTTCCCTCTTACGGTCGAATGAGAGGGGAATACGCGACTGTGATTGGTCAATTCTTACAGATTACGGCACATGACATAGGCTTACCAGTATAAAAACTCTCGAAGTTTTCATCGAGGATTCGAATCGGGTCAGAATCAGGTCAGAATCGAGTTAGAATTAAGTTGGCTTGCCTGTTTCCATCGAATCAGAGTTACATTAGAGTTGCGGCAGAGTTATGTTTATAGTTGAACGCGCGTGGCTAGCTTCTTTTTTTCTTGATTTTTGCTCATTATTATAATAAAGTAAAAGTACTTGTATGAACACAACATATTTGATCACGTTTGATATGCACAACGCAATTTAGATTCATCTTGTTGACAATATTACTATAACTAATCTCGATTTTTGTCGTTTCCACCAAACCTCATTTGAACTCTACCTTAAAATTTTATTAGATAGGCTTCGTAGTGTTTCCACCGTAAGAGCACTCAACTCAATTCGACTCTGATTCGACCATGACCCAATTCGAACCCTCGATGAAAACTTAGTCAAGGATAAAACGAGCAACAGCGCTGTCAACGTGCTCCTCGAACGCACCTTCGATGAGTATATTACGAAATGAAAGTGAGATTGGGGAGTTTTTGCAATACCGTATATCCAGGTACGGTGAACGCTAAAACGTTATTCAGTGGAAAATCGAATTACGCATGCGCACACGGTACATAGTATTACAAAAACTTCCTAATATCTTGAGTCTATGTCGTGTTGTGAATGAAAATTACGATTAAGTTTTAAGAAATGGAGCAAGCAATGAGTAATAATGAGTTTCTCTTAAGTTTGATCACGTGGTCGCGGAGAAGTTGAGCGAGTGCACATGTATCTCAGTATATACCTATGTATACACACACACACACACACACACACACGCACGTACGCACGCACGCACACAAAATTTATAGTAATATTGTCAACAAGGTTATACCTACGTATACACACACGCGAAAGATCCCGGTAAAAAAATTTTTCATGCATGAATATATATAAATTGTATAAACATACATAAACATGTATGAATATTTATAAACATATATAATTATATATGAGATATGTCCATATCTTTATACATTCTTCTTTAGTTTGTAAAATTATTTTTTAGTGTACTAAAAATAATAATAATAATGAGAAAACATCAAAAATAATTAAAAGGAAAATTTTCGCATAGTTCGTTTAAGAAAAAATCAGGTTTGGAAAATTATAAAAGAATTGCTCTTACAATATACAGGGTGTTTCCAAATTATTAAATTTTGCACTTTTTGAATGTGGTAGGGATAGCGATTATCTCCTTTTACAGTTCGCCAAATTGTTTGTGGTGACACTCCCAATACAGCCGACGCATTCCGAACGCTGGTCTCAGGATGATTGTCAAAATGTTGTAAAATACGATTCCCTGCCTGCAAATCTCTTCGTAACGCTGCTTGAAATCGGTTGTTTTCTTGTCGAATTGAAAATGATCCAGTCTCTCGCAATCTATTAAATGTCAACATAAACACTCTTCGGTTTGGCACTCTTCTGTTTGGAAATCGTCGTGCATATTCTCGCACCGCCTTTAAAGCATTACCGTTGCAGAAACCGTATACAAAAACCATATCAGCATATTCACTATTAGAATACGTACGCGGCATATTGCAAAAGACAAAATTCATCTACTGTTAAAGGCTTTCAAAGAGCGACTGACAAATTCATAACAGAAAGTGGAAAATGTAATCAAATATGTCGGTGCTAGATATGGCAAGAAATGTAAACATTTTTTTTCGATTTCTCTGAAACGGAGCAAAAACGAGCATATGTCTATAGGACTTTTTTTCTTAGTTTTTTACTCCTCTACACGCTCCCGAAGTTTTGCCATTTAATTTGGAAACACCCTGTATAGTTGCATGTAAAATTATATATAGTTATGTAAGTGCAAATTTTTCACATTTTTTCAAACTTGATTTTTTCTAAAACAAACAATGCGAAAATAGTCCCATTAACTATTTTTGATGTTTTCTCAATATTATTATTATTTTTAGTACACTAAAAAGTAATTTTACAAAAGAAAGAAAGATGTATGGACATACTTCATGTATAATGATATGTGATTATGAATATTTATGTGTGTTATGTATGTTTATACATATTTGTACTATTAATGTATAAAAAATTTTTTACCGGGATAGTATCGGTAATTATTTATTGATAAAAAAATGCATCAATTGACGCGTTTTTTGTCAAACGAATAAATCTAGCAGAAAAATGTGTCATTCGACTATATTAAATTAGTTATTAAATATTTAAGACAAGTACGTGTAAATTCAGAAAATCTGTCATATTAATATATAACTTGTAATTGAGAAAAATCACTGAGGAATTAGATATCAAATTGCATTATGATTAAAAAAACGGAGTGAAAGTTTAACGATGGAATTTGTGTTATATACGTTTTCTTATTTTATTTCAAAATAATCTGATAGGAAAGTATTGAAAATCACATTAAATATATTTCGTCGAAATTCGAATTTGATTGTTTAGTTTAAAATGAACATTGATAAATCATTAGCACATTGTTAAGCCGAAATTAGCTATTTTACTCAACGTCTTAGACAATGAATAAAGTAGATAAATTTTGACCAAAACAATGCAATCCTTTTTATGCATGTCTTTTGTTTTTTTTATATACATTTAATCATATGTAAACGTTAATTTTAAGCTAACTGATGGGAAAATATTGAAAATTATAAAATTCAGATTTCGACGAAATTGTTTTATTTTAAAGCGATTTTCAACATGTTCTCATCAAATTAATTTGAAATTAACACTTTTAAATGATTCAGCACATAAAAAAATACAAAAAATATGCATAAGAAAGATTCCATCGCTTTCACAAAAATTTTTTATTTATCCGTCGTATTTTGTTGTGAGATATATCTTTTAAATAACACAATGCAAATAATCATGCCTCTCAGAATGCTTAAAATTTATTAGATAAAACTGCAGAAAAGAGGATCAACCGCCGATGACTTTGATCTTGACATATGTTGTCAAGGTCATGATCCTGAATAATCTCCAACAGGTTTTAATTAGCGCTCGTCCTTCGTTAAAAAGTTATTAACAAAACAAGTTTAAGAAATAATGTTTTATTTTGCTGTACGTATTAAGGTCTACTCCATTGTCCTCTCTGCTTAGGAACGTTCGACTTTCTACTCGAAGCGAGGTCCACTCCATCTTCCTCCTTGCCTAGGGGCGTAACGACTTTTCATGTGGCTGGATTTTGGAAAATCGAACGCCTCTAGACAGAGGGGAGGTGGGGTGGACCTCGCTTCGTGTGGAAAGTCGTACGTCTCTAGGGCAGGTGTGATGGACCTTGCGTGGGAAGGCGTCTTAGAACATATGCTAGTGGAAGAGGAATTGCCTATGCTGGCTCGTATACCGAGGTAAAGTTAACATCTGTGCGAGAGAGAAAGGTAGAGAGTCCCAAATGTTCGCAGTGCGCATGGGCAGCACCATCGTCTTACACATTTGTGTAATGTACGAATGTGTAAGAAATATTAAACCAACTTTATACAATTCACACAGACGACGGTGATGCGCATGCGCATTGCGAACATTTGGGACTCTATAGCTTTCTCTCTCGCACAGATGTTGGCTTCACGTTCAGTGCCCTATTTCTCTTCCAGTAGTATATGTTCTAAGGAAGTCGTACATCTCTAGGCAGGGGGGAAAATGGGAGACCTCGTTTCGTGTGGAAAACCGTTATGCACGGAAGAGTGTGTGATAGTTCTGTATATTGTATGTGACAAAAACAAGACGTTTTTTAAAAACCAATTCGGCGCGCTGTTCGAACGACTACATATGTGATATATGAATTCACATGGAAATTATTAAAGCATCTAAGATCCAACTTCGACTGTTACAGGCTTTAATTCTTACTTGCATTATTTTTAAAACTTTTTTGTTAATAACTTTTTAACGAATAATGACTGACGGTTTAAATCTGTTAGAAGTTACTCAGAATCATGACCTTGACAATACATGTCAAGGTCAAGATCATCGGAGGAGCATCTCCTAAAGCAGTGCTGGGATTTACTTGCACATTTCAGCCGATTTTCAACTTGGTTCCTGCCCCTTACTTCATCAACCGCGCGCAGCCTAAATGCTGATGGTTGGCGTTTGAAAATCGGCCGAAATGTGCAAGTAAATCCCAGCACTGTCCTAAAGTGAATATTTACCCAATTTTGTTCAGCACTAACTACTTTGTTAAGTACTTTAACACCATCCCAACCAAATGGATGATTAAATTCAAGCATATAATTTGTAATAACAAAATGCTTTGAAATCTCTAGATTTAATTTTTTTTACATTCAGAGACTCTTGTTCTTAATTGTCTCTTCGTTTGGCCCACTTATGACACGTCACAATCATTACGTAGAATTTTATAGATCACATTATTATTACATTCTGTTGAATCCTTATCTTTATGTCTCTTTATAAAAATATTAAGTTTATTTAATAGGTATTCTGTCCAATCAAAAAATTTGTTTTAATTGATAGCTAAAAATATGATTTCTGAAGCATTTTTAATGTATTGAAAAGCTTAACCCTCCTTTTGTTATTTTTATTTTTATCATTATATTAGAATTTAAAGCTATTAAGTTTTGTAAAAAATAACTTTTTATCCCACATCTTATTAAAAATCAATTCAGTATCCATTGTTTAATAATGTTTTAATCACGAACTAAATTTTTTTGTAGTATAATGGGTGACAAGAAAACAGCCCTATCTATTAAATTGCATGTTATACCAATTTTGTGACAAAATGGATGTGTGATTGAAGTAAAATATAAATATCTTCCGGAATAAGATTCTTTATGGAACCATATAATTAAAAATAATCTAATTATTTTCTATCTTTAAAATAATGTTCAAAAATTGATACAACATTCTTTTTCTATTTCAATTATGGATTGTAATTTAAAGTGAAAATTTTGCTTTTCAAGTACATTTGTAAGTAGTATGTGGGTAGCTGTGGAGCAAAACAAACCCCTTCCACTCGACCCTGGAATCTCCATCTCTGGTGCCAGAGATATGGCCTGGTCGGGGCGAGTCTGGGAAAATGGCCCGCTCTAATTGATTGAATATGAGGGGAGGAGGTAATGAGGTAATTAAATGGCGCAGTTTTGATTGGCTCGTTCCAAAGCTGCCAGCGCGTTGATTGGTTTGCTCTGTAGCGTGAGTTGCTTTGAGAGAGATGGAGTGAGTGGAGGTAGTGAATTCGACAATATAGTGGATAGGAAAATTGAGAGAAATCGGGACCAAGATATTTTTCGCCGCAGGGAGAAATTTACGAATAACGAACATGAATACTGAGCAGATTTATGACGACTGTTGCGTCTCGATGTCTCCAAAGTTTTCAGTTAAGATACAATTTCACGTGTTACTAAAATAAGCAATTGGACATCAAATCTGTCGTTGTTATTCTAACGGCTGAAATTTTGTAGTTTGAACGGTTTCAACTACAAGCATCAAATGCTCAAATGCTATCGACAATGCTGCCGCATTGTGTCGACCGTATTTACCAGCGTTGACCGTGATTTATATGCAGGGTGTCCCGCAATTATTAACAAGGCGCTCTTGTGTAGATAGAGCAGACTAAATTAAACAAAAAAGTCCTTTACCATTTTGTATTTTTTACATTAGTAAATGAGTTATTAAATTTTTTATGAAAATAGCCAAATTCGCCCATCCTACCACCAAATGCAAGCACGCGACAAGATAAGATCGCCTAGAGAGACGTACGTTCTTCGTTGCTAGACACGTTGTTTACAAGCGGCATAGGCTTAGTTTCCACCAAGGGTTCGAACCGGGTCAGAATGCAAGAACTAACCAATTATAGTCGAGCATTCCCTTGTTACAGTCGAATTATAGAGGAATGTTCGACTGTAATTGGTTGGTTCTTGCATTCTGACCCGGATCGAACCTCGGTGGAAACTAGGCCATTGGTGTAAGGAGATGGCGCGACATGGAGTGCGGTTCGAGACTAGAATAAAGAACATGTCTGCATCTGACTATAGCTAATGTATCGTGTACTTCTTAGGGTGCCGAATTACGTATGAAGCGCGTAGACTGATTGATGCACAACGCTTCGGAATCGATCCGTTTTTCCAATGCGTGCATAACACGCATAAAGCGCTTGTAAATTCGGACCGGTTTCCTATGCAATCTATGCGTTAGTATGCCAATGTTAAAAATGGACGATCAAAGAAATCTTAATAATCTTTATATAAAATTATCGTTTAATAACCTAGTAAACAAGAATAAATTGAAATGGATAGAAATGAATTCATTTCGACATTTCCGAATTCGCCCTTTTGATTTTTCGAATCAATTTGAATCCATGAATACATCTGAATTCAACATGATGAATAGTTCGTTCCGTATTATAATTCATTTCAATAAAAAAATATTAATATAATATGAATATAAGTCGTTCAAATTCAACATGATGAATAACACATTTCGTAATTTAATTCATTTCAATCAAAAAATAATATAATACGAACATGAATTATCCAAATTTAACATGATGAATAGCACATTTCGTATATCTATCCATTTAACTCCAAAAATATTCATATAATATGTCATAAATAAGTTAATCCTGAATACATCCCAGTTCAAAATTATAAATAAAAACAGTCTTGTTTGAATTCACATTAGTTAAAAAAAAATTTCAACATCGTTAATTTATGAGCTGTGAATACATCACAGATTAAAAATTATCAAAGCACAGTAATCTCTGTCTTTGTGCTACATTACGCAACCATAGACGTATTTATATATATTTTGGTTACTTAGATACTTGCATTTGACCAACTTGCCCCTGTGCTTAAATAGCCCCGCTGTATCCTATTTCAAACAAAGATTTTTTATAAAATTCCTTTATGATTTAAACTCGTTATTTAAACTCGTTGCTTAGATTTCTTGCTAAATATTTCTTATTTGTTAGGCGCGCTTTTAAGATAGGTTATCTCTTTATAATACTTTTGAGACTTTCACAAGTGTTTTTTTCAGAGGTACCAAAGGATTTGCTTGTTATTGCCGTATCGTGATCCATTGCTAACGCCAATGTTTCGTGAATCTTGCCGTTCACTTCATCACAGCGAGGAGCGAACTGATACTGAGCTGCTCCTTCGGAGGATTCTCTTTATATACTTTGTTGGAAGGGTTTTCGAGGAGGGGGAAAAGAGGGAGAAGAGCGATCTTCCATATTTATACATTATAGCCCATGTCTCTGTTTCAATTAACTGAATGTTTCTAGATTTTTAAAACCTCCCTGTACTTCCTTGGAAAATATGATATCGTTGTAGCTATAGTCATTTTATCAAATATTTGATGCCCTAATTTAATGCTGTGTCAATACTGATTGTGACATATTTCAGTCTAACATCCCGTTGGTGTTCCTTCATGCATAGGTCCGTTTTTCGTACCATTTCCTTCTCCCCGCGGCGAAAAAGTCTCGGTCCTAATTTCCCTCGATTTTCCCACCCGCCATTTTGTCGGACTTACCATATCCATTGCATCTTTCTCGACGAAACTTCTTCCTCGCCAATCGTCGCGTGGGTAGCTATGGAGCGAACCAATCAAAGCGCTGGCAACTATAGAGCGAGCAAATCTAAACGCGCCATTTAATTATCTCATTACCCCCTCCCCTCGTCTCCAGCCAATCAGAGCGCGCCGTTTTCCCAGATTGGCCTTGACTAAACCACGCTCCTGGTGCTAAGGGGTGGAGTGGAGGGGGTTTGTTTTGATGCTCCATGGCTGCCCACATACTACTTCTATATATTCTTATATAACATATTGTTGATATAAAAAGATACGGAAATATAAAGAATATATGATCTCCAAGATGATAACAAAATTGAACGTCTATGTTTGTATATGAGTATACCTGTATATATGTATATGATATAACTGCGATTCATTTGGCGCTTTATTTCTTTGTTCTGATTAATCAAACGCTTCAAATGTTTGTAGCGCTAAGTGAACTGCAGTCTACAATGTCTTGCATCTATAGGTTTGTAGGATGCGGTTAAGACCTTGCACGTACATTGTTTTCTTTTCTCTTCTTATATTTTATGTTTTTTTTCTGTAATAAATTTTTTCTGATTCGTTATTACATATGTCAAATCATATACATGTGTTATAGTATGAATGATTCCTTTTAAACAATCATATCTCCTTTTTTTTTGGATTTTTTCCTCCCACGGTATTTTCGATAAACCAAGAAAGAAAATTTGACAATTGCAATTTTTTGCGAAGGTTAAGAACGTACGAAGTCATGACCGCGAACTTATGCAATGGGGGGTCTTACCAAGGGGCTGGCCAATATAATTCCTATCCTGCTGAGCACCGCTGGAAGCCGCTGTAACATCACAGACACCAAACAAAGAGACTTACTCACCAACTTTTCCACCAACCAAAATCCTTACTAATCATGTTAACAGAAATAGATAAATATGAAAAGAAAAGAGAGTGTGAGAAAGAAAAGAGGAAAAGCAAAAAACCGAGCAAAAACCCTATAAGCACATAATATTCATAGAATGTTATAAGAATATTATTAAAAAAAATAAAATAATATAATATTCCAAGAATACTATACATTTTTTAATATTATGAGACTATTCTGTTGGTGTTATATCTCATCTTCGAAGATGAGAGTCGTGCGCTCCTTTGCAGGGGGAGGATGGTGAGAGTAGGGAGTGAGAGTCATGCATCTCTTTGCAGGGGGGAGAGAAGTGAGAGTGCGCCCCTTTACAGAGGGGAGGGGGGGGGGGG
>NW_017257260.1:851540-879960 GCF_001594055.1 Mycetomoellerius zeteki | reverse complement strand
GGGGGGGGGTGAGAATCGCTTTGCGTGAAAGGTCGTGCACTCTTTTACAGGGGGAACGGGGGGTGAGAATCGGAGGTGAGAGTCGTGCTCCACTTACTACATCCACACTTTACAACGCTATATTACTGAAATATGTAGCTATGTGTTCGAAAATTACATACTATTCCTAAAAATTGTTTTGTTAATAACTTTTTAACGAGTAACGGTTCTGCAGTTAAAACTTCCTCAAGGTCACTCGGGATCATGACTTTGATAACATATGTCAAGGTCAAGGTCATTGGGAGGGGCTCCCCTGATCTACATTTTTACCTACAATACTATATAATATACATATACAATTATATAATAACAGTAAAATATTACTAAATATTGAATTTTATTCGGCCGTACATGTGAGAATATAATACAGGCCTGTCTAACACTTTGTTCGTGAGTCGAAAACGCTTCCCTCTCTCCGTTATCTCGGTAGAGCGAAATAGAGTGAAAATAACAAAGGATAGGTACCAATCTCGGGACGGTAGTTTATTTGCACAATTTTTTTTAGTATTCAAATAATTTAAGTATCAAAGGGCTTTTGGGCTAACGCTTGTTGTTTTATGCGGAAATATATATACAATCATATAAAATATCATATAAAATAAAAATTATAATAAAATCTAATAAAAAATTTCGACCTTTAATCTGGTCATCATAAGTTGTTGTAAAAATCATTGGTGATGACCAGATTAAAGATGGAAACGTTTGATTAAATTTTATTGTAATTTTTGGGTGTCACTGGCGAGCATAATAAACAAAATAAAAAATAATCATAATTGTACAAATGAGTTCTCCCTCGGCTCCTTTATTCTATGATCTATCCTTTGTTATTTTCGCTCCGTCTCGCTCTACCGAGATGACGGAGAGGGGGAAGCGTTTTCGACTCACGAGCAAAGTGTTGGACAGGCCTGATATAATACATGTGAAAATACAACCAATAGAAATAAATATCTTTGATGGTCTAGCTGGATCTTAAGTGCTTGTATAATTCTATGTGAATTAACATACTATAAGCATTTAAGATCCACCTAGACTGTTAAAGGCATTTATTTCTATTGGTAAAATATTATTAAAATGTTGTATTTAATATTCTAAGAATGCGCCTAAAATATTACTTAATATTAAATAATATTACATGCTTATAGGGCAGAAGAGAGGGAGAAAGAATGAGAGGGGAGGGAGAAGGGAGAAAGAAAGAGAAAGAGAAATGGAAGAAGTGGAGCAGGAGGGAGGAAAAGAGGATGGGAGAGAAGGACATAATCGACTGTAAAATGAGAATTTAATGATGGAGACATGCATATTGCAGCTCCTTTCGAAAATATTAAGCACTTTCGAAGGAATAGCGCGCTATTTATGCCAGTAGTGCTTAAACTTTCAACATGCTGAGTTATTCTACTTAACTGTGGGTAAGTCGTCTTCTTTCTACCTTTTTAAAGTAATTCTTTTAAATGATCGTGTATAAAATACAAAGTATATTTGCGTAATAGTTATGTAATTGTAACACGTGTTGTCGATATGATATATGTTGTCGAATGTATCTTGAAGACCGATTGATTGATTGTTAACGATAAAGATGCGGTCCAATCACTGAAATATAATACTGAAATACTATTAGGACGAGCGCGGTCTTACGCCGCCTTCGTTAAGAATGATCCGAAAAAAATGATTTGAAACACTCTTTATCGGATCGCGAAACTAGCGCTAGCGCTTGTTACAGTAGTAATATGTTTCAGTGGGCACAATCCGCGCGATTCTTTCGTTGCTTACGAGGAGCATTGATTGAAACGTAAGAAAATACACTCACACTCTCTAGAAAAAATACGAATAAAAGAATTATATAAATGAAGAAATCTTGAGAAAGATGCAAAGATTAGAAAAAAATATATGTTGTATTTGTGCAAAGTTACGTCACAAATTTTTGTGTGCAAAATGTAAATGCAGTGAAAGAACAAACAGTGTGATAAACAAGTATTGAACTTCACGAAAAATCTATTTCTGATAAACTTAGAATGCATTATGGCATAAACGACTGTTTTTTGTATAAATAATTCGATAATAATTATTGATTCGATAATAATCTTAAGAATAATGAACTTGGGAATTTACAGAATTTGCAGTATTTTTCATTGTTTTCGTATTAACATAATCTTTGATCGTAATCTTTTACGCATTTGCGATGCGTAAGATAATATTAAAAATCAGTCACATATGATGAATAAGATTCCAATACCTAATATATATTATGTATAATAATAATATGTATACCTATATTAACCTGGCATATATCTCATTCTGTTTTCGAGATATAAAATTATTTTTTCTCATCGCAATCTTCTTGCGAATTATACCTTCGATGAAATTAGAGAGATGATTGCGCAAAACTCTAGTTTTATGAGTTAAATTTAATATAAAATCTTGTGGAATCTACATTAAAGCTTCAAGTAAAATTTATAGAGCTTGTCCTCTTCTCGTTTGAAAAGAAGATTGTCCCTTTGATCAAGATCATATTGTCAATATTGATTAATCTTATCTAACATCAGTAATATTATCGCGCGATACTCATTCATTTTCTTGTTACAAAATCATAAAGCCGCAGCATAGACTTTTGCATAACGCATAACGCATACATAACGCAGTGCATAAGAGAATCAATCAATCAGACTTCTTTCTTTCCTTCCATTTCACGAAAAAGAGAAACTATGATTGGTTGTTTCTCTTATGCCTATGCGTTATGTGTTATGTAAAAGTCTGTGGCGCGATCTATAACTAAATTGTAGACATTAGCTAATGTCAAATGTCTTTCTAAATCAATTTAGTTGCACGAATGCATTTATATTCTGAAAAAAAAACGATGATTAATATTTTCACTCACTTGTTAATACTAGCAAGCAGGAAGATTAATAATTCTTTTGTAAAATACAATTTATAATAACTTGTTTATACAGTAAGAAAAATTAATGGTTCATTATTAGGATCGGTTTAAAATATTTTAATGCTCTAATATATATTTATATGTACTATAAATATAATTAACTACATATATGTAGTATGTATATGTGTATGTATAATTTTAGATGAATACAATTAATAATAATTTGAAAGGTTTACGAAAGAGAGAGAGAGAGAGAGAGAGAGAGAGAGAGTTTACAGATTATTTTATTATTATCGATAATTGATTTTTAAATCGATCCCAAATAGATTTGACTAAAAATGATTTATATTAATTTATATCAACCCGAGAAAAAATATTTTATATATAATTATATAAAAATATATAAAATTATATATGATTTTATATATATTTGTATATAAATGGATGGAATTATATATAATTCTATATAATTATATATATGATTTTACATATAATTTAATATAATTTTATATATAACTATATATTATAATTGTATATGTAATTTTATATAAATATATATAGTTATGTACACAATTATATATAAAAAAAGTCCATTTATATATAATTATATACAATTATATATAAAAAAATATGTCCATTTATATACAATAATAATTTTATATAATTGTATATAAAACATTTTTTCCCGGGAAGTTACATCATTTTGTGTTAATTACGCGAAGAAGACAGTACGGCTTCATTCAAATTCGCATCGCATCTGAATATCTATGATAAAAATACAACTTACGCGTCATATATATGTAACGAGTAAAATGATTCAAAATCATCAATTAGCAAAGTACCTGGGTGACAGGATTCTCGCCCGGACGATAGACAACGTTGTGCATCGGCCGTTTGCGACCGACATAATTCACGCAGACGAACTCGAGAAGACTCGCGTAGATGAAACACATGCATACCCCGTCCCATACGTTCATGGCAGTCAAGTTTGAAACGACAGGCAGCGTTCCCCGGAAGCCATTTGACGTGGTGAAAAAGTTGAGCATCGTTGTTACACCTAAAATAATTGAAAGTAGGAATTTTTCATGTCAGAATAAACTGTATACCTATTGTAATTAAAATACAAAACATTTAAGAAGTTAAAGAACTTTAAAAAAAGGTTAAAGACTTTTTTCATTTTTTATTAGATATTTTTTTTTACTAAAGTTATAAAATTTAAGATGATATAGGTAGTTGTAAGTAAATCGTAAATATTGCAAAATTTTTATCCCAAGACATTGAATATACTTTTCTCAAAACATTTTTAGAAACGGTGGCTCCAATATTCAAAACATCATTTATCTGATTAATTTAAAAACTCTTAATATAATAATCTGTATATTTTTTTATATAAACGCACTTTTTTCTTAAATTATAATAAAACAAGAATTTTATTTTTCAGGAAAATGCAATACATTGCTTATGTAGATACGTCTAAAATCTAAACAATCGTAATACGAATTTGGACGGATGAGAATAAATCTTACTAAATAAGAGAAATCCTGTATTCGGTAAAAGTAAATATTAATGCTTAAATATTTTTGTGTGAATTTACATATCTGACATATATCTGATTTTGTGAACCGCGCGTTGAAATCTTTTTCGGTCTTGAAACGCAATAATAGTAATAATATCACTTATTAAACTGACAAGCAATTTAATAATTTTGATGAACTTTTATGGTAACTCCTTCTCCTCATTTTCTTTGAAACTTGATTTTGCTCCATGTATTTTTCATCGCTGAATACTGAAAGAATTTTTTGGCGGTCGAACATATTTAGGTCGCCATCTTGAAAATTATGCAAATACTCGTTTTTCATTGATACTTTCTAAAATATTGATTGTACGAAAAAAGTGTCAGACAAAAAAGCTTGTGATATTGACAAAAAAAATTCAATATCTTAGTCGCCATATTTGAAAAAATGATTTGAAATTAGGCTTTCATTTGACGCGTTCATGGGTTTACAAATTCGCTTTCCATGCGAAGTGCGGCTCCACATAAGATTCTAACTTTCCTCACAAAGGGAGATATTTGAAAATAAATTAGGTTCATGTTTATTACGGGGGGGGGGGGTTTCGTCCTACATGTATTATTCTTGATTATTAAATAATTAATTAATCACTTATTTATTGACAAACAGCGGGAACTTAGTTGCGCACCTAATAATATCTTTATTGCTCGTATTGGTCGCTATATTAGACATATTGTTTTGCTATTGCAAATACTTGAGCGTTTATTGTATTTATTTGTTAATGTTTATTTACGTTAAACATTACTTTTACTGACATGTCGCGAGAATAAGCTGATCGCGATTTAGAACTTTTTTTTAGTAAAAAATGATATTTATATAAACATACTAAAGATGTTCTCACAATGTATTAAAAATGTACTAAGAACGTCCATTAGATGTAAAAAGGCGGTACTTTATATGTCCAAACTACGTCTACTGGATGTCCTCGGGACAATTCTGATACGTTCTTGGGACATCCATGCATATCGAACGGGAATACCTAGGGATATCTTTTGAACGTCCAATTGTTGTGGGCTTCATTATTCAATAACCAAAATGTTTTTAATGTCTCTGTAACAATGCTGCATGATTTGTAAACTCTTGCGCCGTAATATGTATTATATGTATTGTATATTACAATTCCTAATACCGACCATGTTGCAGCGATATTATAGCGCAATGTGCAATATTGCAACGTTTCTGCAATGTTACTGCAAGTTTTTGTGCTGTACGAACGTTTCGGCTTATATTTAAGCCATCATTAGCGTATGCAGCAACGAATTATGAAATTTTGAAGTCATGGATTCTTGGTGAGTCTAAGGTGATTGCACAATTCAAACATTGAATGTTCTTCTTAACCAGTTGTGTGACTGTTAAGATCGATCCATACAAGTGAAATTATGTATAAATCCTTCATTTACAATATTTATATATAATACAATTAAAAAAGCTACATGAATTTTCTAATATTTTTTGAACCACTTAATTCATTCAAAAGATACGCTAGACAACATATACGCGATGAGGATTAATTTGTATTTTACATGATCATTATTTTCTTATAACTGAAGAAGAGTCAGTGAAATTAAATTTCCATTATATGCGGATAAAAAAATTAATGTATTTATTGTTAAATTGACATTTCATTCATTTTTAGTTTTTTGAACATTTTTAGTGCTTTAGAATATTCTTAATTAATTTAAAAAAAAAATTTGTATAATTTTTACAGAAACGTCAAAATGTGGTCTCAATAAGACCTTTTATATATTAAATATTAGTACAGCAGTGATGCCACAATTGAATGCGCATGCGCCAAAAAGCGGCCAGTCTAACAACACTACTAGGTTGCCTGCATGCACACGGAAGGAACTCGTGCTCGGTGCCTGACAATGGTTGGCCCTCGGGTTGGCCCCAAACAAGGACCTAGCAAGGACGCTAGAGATCCGACTGAGGTAGTATTTTTCACAATAAATTATTTACAGATTTCAATATGTTTATCAGCATTATTAAAATCTTTCTAAGATGTACTAGTATCAATATCAGTATGCTCCTCGTCCTGATGAAGTGAACGGCAAGGTTGGTATTAGCAATAGACGAAAACACGGCGATAACCCGCAAACCTTCTGGTATCTTTTTAATGATAATTGCCCATGAGCATCAAATTATTAAATTGCTAGGCAATTTAATTTGTGATAAGTAGTAATTTGTGATGGTTCTGTTGGTATAGAGTTTCAAGACCAAAAAATTAGTTCAGCGCGCAGTTTGGCAGAATTTAATACGTATAAGTATATAAATTCACACCGAATTTAAGCATCAAAGATCCAAATTCGACCGTTATGGGCTCTATTTTCTGTTGGTTGTGTATTTAATATATTTCAATGTTAGATTTTATTGTGGTGTTCTAGTATTTTCTATGTTTCCGACATTTCGTCTTAATATCCTTTGTAATTCTTGTGAGTTCATGATCGTACCATGTTTACGTGTCAGTCGCGATCGAATATTAACTTCCTCATTTTATTGCATCTAATTATCGCATGTATTGCATTGTAAGAATTTCTTCTTTAGTGTGTGAGTTTGTACCTATCACGTTATCAAAGATATTACGGACAGACATTGTAGTACTACTCTTTCTTATTGTGTATCACTACTATCATATTGATGAGTGTGTATGGAAAATTGTTGGAATTTGCTAGAATATACTTGTTATTAAAAAATAAATATATAAATATATACTTGTTATTTCTTATTATTATTATGTTTGGTGTAATTTATTGCTGCAATACCCTGCTCACTCTCCAAAATTCTAATCATTCTTCACGAATCATTCTCTCTATTAATACTGGCTGAAGGGTCGGATATCAGCAGAGCTGTCATTGTTCACAATTTCTTTTACGCGAATTCTTAAGTGTATTTCCGTTAATTTTACGAAAGCGCACTTTCTCACGTGTGACATCCAACCATCGTTACTTGTTAAGAATCATCTACGATAAAATGAAAATCAAGCTAATAATGTTCAGAATGAAATAAAGGAGGACGAATAAATGTTATTGATCTTTGCCCCCAACCGGGAAGTGAAATGTGTACGTTTTTTTATAGCTTTGGGCTGCACACACATACAGAATCACGTGGATACGTAAAAATGTGAATGAAGTGAGTAAATAAGCATAACATTTTTATCATAAAAATGAGACACATAATGATTATTTTTAATGTTTTAACTTTCAAAAACTTTTAAATGTTTTAACATCAAATATATGACATTTTGTTATGAGTTGAGTTGAAATAGAGAAGAAAACAAACGTATGATAACTCGAAGAATTGAAGACGAGAATCAGATACGTTGATAATTATGCAGAGATACGGACCACTCTTCGATGACCTTGACCTTGACATATGTTGTCAATCATCCTGAGTGACCTTCACAATATATTTTAGTCGTCGTTGGTTATTCATTAAAAAGTTGTTAACAAGAAAGTTTGAAAAATAATGCCTTATTTCTGCTATATACAGGGTGTCTTAAATTTAAATATCTAAACTTCGGGAACGTGTAGAGAATCGATAAATTAAGAAAAAAATCCTGTAGAGATATGTTCGTTTTAGCTTCATTTTGGAGAAAATCGCAAAAAAAAGACAAAACGTAATTTTCAATTTTTTAATTTCTCATTACTTATTCACTTGTTTAATGTAGATATTGTTCAAAATGTTGGCCTCTTGCAGCAATGCAAACATTACATCTAGTACGGACAGCTCGTGTTGCAGCCAAACACTGATCTGGCGATATTTGGTGCACTGCAGCCTCAATTCAATTTCTCAATCGTTCTCTTAAGTTGACTGACGACGAATAAACTTCCTGCTTCAGGACCCTCTACATAAAGAAGTCCAGTGGTGTCAAATCATGTGATCGGGGTGGCCAAGGTACTACTCCTCCACGTCCAATCCATCGTCGTGGATAGTGTCTGTTTAGCTAAGCTCGAGTAGTTCTGCCATAATGAGCTCAACATCCATCGAGTTGAAATCACATTTCATTCCATTGCTGCAGGTGGATGTCTTTTAAATAATCAAAGAAATCAGTCTCCAAAAACTCAATATATCTGGCTGCATTTAATCTGTCGAGTAAAAAAATGGTCCTACTAGAGAGTCGTTCCAAATTCCGAGTCAGATTATATTAACAATAAATTCATGTTGGAACTTACCTTGCCTAACAGTCTTGGGATTTTCATGAGCCCCTACATGATAATTTCTTTGATTAATAATTCCTCCTCTTGTAAATGTAGCTTCGTCCGTCCAGATTATTTTTGATGGAAAAGAATTATCATTGTTAAACTGCTTAAGAAACTGATTGCTAAAATTCAACCTCTTGAAATAATCCTGAGGTAATAAATTCTGTACTTTTTTAATATTGTACGGATAGCGGTTATCATTTCTTAAAGTTCGGTATTCTTTGCCGTGGCAATTCTAATGCAGCTGACGCTCTCCGGATACTGATCTCAGGATTGTTATCAAAGTGGTGCAGAACACGATTTTCCACTTGCATATTTGCTCCTAACGGATCTTGATGAATTGAAAATGAGCCGGTCTCTCGCAGCCTATTAAAAGTCATTGTAATAACTCGCTGATTCGGCATTCTTCTATTTGGAAATCGGTGTACATACTCTCGCACCGCCTCCGTAGCATTACCGTCGCAGAAACTATACACGAAAACCACGTCAGCATATTCAACGTTAGAATATGTACGCGGCATATTGTGACAGAAGTAATTCACTCGATAGCTTCTGACGAGTAACTGACGAATTTATAGGAGAAAGGCAGAAATGTAAACAAACAAACAAGTTTTTACCTGAAAACGGAATTATTATTATTGTTTTCGTGCACGATTTCAGCGACGATAATACTTCAGAGGTAGTGCAGGAACGAAACAATTACGTTTTATCTTTTTTGCGATTTTTTTCCAAAACGAAACAAAAATGAGCATATCTTTACAGGACCTTTTTTTTTTTAGTTTGTTGGTCCTCTATACGCTCCTGAAGTTTAGACATTTAACACACACACACTCATACATAAACACGCATAGCAATATATTCCGTCACAGCGTCGTTCTTCTGGCCGGTTGTACAGAATTCCGCAGCGACGGATATTCCGGGAAACCACACTTAATATCTCCTTAACTATTCTTGACACCGCAAAATGGTACAGGACTTTTCGACTCAATGTAGTCTGTTCTACCCACGCATGAAATATTTTGCGGTCGTTACCAGACATCCTGTATATAAGAATTTGACAGCATTATATAAAATTTTATATAATTATAGGTAAAACATTTTTTACCGGACATAATATTCTGCTCAGTTAACAAGACATTCTTAGGAAATCCGTAGGACGTTCCTGTCAGGGCTATCAGGGCCCTTGTGTTCACAGAATGTTAAATAAGGATAAAATGATACATGGGTGCACTCGGGTAAAGTCTTTAAACGCAGCCCAGGATTTGCGCGCATGTGTGTGCGTGTATACAGGGTGTCCCACCTAACTCAACTATCTGAAATATCTCGTTTGGTTTTTAGGATAGGAAAAAATGTTTCACATGAAAGTGAAATGGTTTCAAGGGGGACGTATTTTGGTCATGTTGTCTTTTTTCTAGGTGGAGGCGCCAAAACGATATAAAGGTCACCTCTATTTTTTAAAATAGAATTGTATAATTTTTTTTACATAATATGATTCCTCTAATTATTCTGCATATAAAAGTATTAAGATAGTGATATCAAAAACCCGATAGTTTATCAGATATTTTATACTTTATTTTGGCATATATTGACATAAAATGTTAAACAACTCGTAAATTATTAAATTTTTTATAATTGTTCCTTAATACTTTTATGAACAGAATAATGAAATGAATCAATTGGTCGAAAGAAAGCATATATGTAGTTGCTTATTTAAAAAATTATTCATTTTGCTTACATATTTTTGTAAAGCAATTATGTGTTTTCTTTGCACCAATTGATTCATTTTATTATTCTGTTCATAAAAGTACGATTATCAAAAAATTAATAGTTTACGAGTTATTTAACATTTTATATCAATATACGCCAAAATAAAATATAAAATATCAAAACTATTGGTTTTTTATATCTTTACCTTAATACAATACTTTTATATGCAGAATAATTAGAGGAATCATAATATGTAAAAAAAAATTATACAATTCGATTTAAAAAAGTAGAGGTGATTCATATCTTTTTGGCGCCTCCACCTAGAAGAAAAACAACTTGACCAAAATACGTCCCCCTTGAAACTATTCCACTTTCATCTGAAACATTTTTTCCTATCATAAAAACCAATTAAGTGAGATATTTCAATTGGTCAAGTTAGATGGGACACTCTGCATATAAACGAGATATACATATACATCGTATATATTACTTTTCTTTTTAAAAAGTTATGAAATGATATTCCGTCATGTAGACTTACCAATCATCACTCGCGCCGGTACGGCATTCCATTCAAGCCAAAATGTGATGAACGAACTGGTTACTAGAATAATGCCTGGGATGAAAACCGTAGTGAAATAGAAGGAACGATCTCGCGTGAAGATCAAATCCACCTTCAAGCAGCTGTAATTACCTGAGTCAAGCACACGTAACTTTATTTTTCGTGCTGCAGCAAAAATCGATGGAAATTTGTACTTTGAGGAGCAAAAAGAAAAAGTGATAACCTTGATAACACTTTGATAACACTTTGATTCAAATAGAGACAAATCATTAATGGATATTTAAATATATTTAAATACTTATATTTCATTCACTATTAATAAGATAATAATTTGAATAATTATTGAGAAAAGGTTAAATCTTGTCTTGACATATCTTGTTAAGATTGATTTTGACATATCTTGTTAAGGTCATGATTCTGAGTAACTTTGCCTCAATAATTAGGTGGCGATCTCTTATAGTTTCTGAGATAAGACACTTTAAAGTATTAAATTTTTACTCCCGATTATATATTTCAGTTTTTCATACTGTCTTCATGTATTCGTTTTGTACCGTAATTCGTGCTTTTTTTGTTGGTATTTCTTGTTTATATTCGCTACTTTTTTTGTATTTGGTATGACTACGTTTCAATATAAAAGTTTAAAATATCGTCAATATCTTTCATCCATTCTTGTCAATTTTTAAACAGCTTTCAACATGCAACTACATAAGTTTTTGAGTCGTGTTGAAAATAAAGATAAGTTAATAGATTTCCTGATTGAAAAAGTTATTCATGGATGTGTCAAGTGTTCACGATGTGAAACAATGTTGGATTTAAATCGAAAGTATATACTTCTTGTTTAAAATTACTATATACAAAATATAAACAATGTAAAAATAAGAAATAGTGCAAAGTATTATGTAACTTCAGATTGAATCCATTGAATATAAGACATGGTTTTCGTATGTTCATCTACAATGAATATATAAATTTATTCTTATTAGATATTTTTTAACAATACGTCCTCTTCGAGAAACGTTTTTGATGGAAGAATTTGGTACTACCCTATTACATAATGGTCGATTGGTCAAATTTTTGCGTGAAGTTAGTTTTTATTATATTTATCTTTGCGCATGTCTGTCAAAGTATTTTTTATTTTCTTATTGGAACCCGAATTAGTTCTCTTATATGTGATCTATGTACAATAGGAGTCATAGGCCCGTATTCATAGTCAGGCTTTATATTAAAGACTTCCTTAAATTTATCTACAGATGCTCTACGAATTATTTCATTGGCTATACTGAGCATTTAAAGATAAATTTAAGGAAGCCTTAAGTACAAGGTCTGACTATGAATACGGGCAATAGACGGTCATGAGTCATCAGGGACAGTGTTCTTCTTCTTCTTCTTCTTCTTCAAAATCCCCTGTATGATTTACCGACCCTATTCGTGGGTTACAGTACCATGCGTATCAATTCTAGCTTTGTAGCCCCTTCGGGGGCAGGGGCTTGCTTATGTTTTTCAATCTGGTAGTAGTGAAATTTGACTCTACAGAGTTTGTCAACACTTGAGGGGACCTACAGTTGAACGTCGAATCCGAAGGGCGAACGCGAAAAATCGCGTATATAGGGCGCAGGCAGGATCGAACCCGGATTCGCAGATCGCGAGTCAATCGCACTGAGCGGTGAGCCACTCGGCCTCCCGCTACCCTCCCCCCTCTCCCAGGAATAGTATTCTCAGATCCTGGGACCTACTTCCCTCTGGCGTGGGATTTCACGTGATCTCGTCACATGATTGCTAAGCGCACACGTATATGCTACTGTAGTATGCGGTAGTAAGATCCCACGAGATCACGTGACGAAACCACGTGAAATCCCACGCCAGAGAGAGGGGGTCCCAGGATCTGAGAACACTGTTGTGGGGTCTTAAGTCGTAGGAAATTAATCAATCACAATCGAATATGAAGAGAATAATCGACTATGATGGATCAATTTCCTACGACTTAAGACCATACAATCGTCTATGATTCCTATTGTAGACCCCGCATTAATTTTGTCTTGAACGGATTGATGATACGGATGAAATGATTGGAGGAGAAAATATTATGGTGGAAATAGATGAAGCTAAGATTGGAAAGCGAAAATTCAAAGGCCAACTTGTAACTGAACAATAGATCTTTTGTGGAATTGAACGCGAAACAAAAAAAAAAAATGATTTATTGAATGTGTACTTACAAGGGAAGTTTCACAACTGTCCGGAACCGATTTGATTTTCCATGAAATATATTGTTGGACACGAAAATCTAAGAGAGACACGTATTTTTTTTTATACGTGCGCTAACTCATGTTTAAGGGGTGAAACACCCCTTCGAAAAGAAACGGTATTTCTATTTCGAGCCGAATACCGTCGGAAGTATAAAAGATGGAAAAAAATTTTTAAATAAAAGTTGTACGATTTCAAGAGTACTTCAATGTTGTGAAGAAAAAAAAATGTTTTCTGATTTTTTTGTTAACAATTGTTAAACTATACGCCGAATTGATTTTTCGGTCTTAAAACGCTATACCGACAAATCTACTAGTAATATCATAAATTAAATTGTATAGCATTATTTAAATGAATTTAGAATAGTTCAACATCTCAACGTTCAGACCGTTAGTGGCGCTTCTTAGTTTAAAGTATTGTAATTAACATAAGCGGTCTTTCAATCTTATTATTATAAAATTTGAAGTTATATCGAGGGCCACACCAGTAAAATTTAGAATTTATATTTTTTGTCTTCTTCGAATTATCAGGAATCATGGACATCAACGTGGAAGTGAGACAAAGTCGATTCCCTTTTTTTTTCGTTTTTTTTTTGCGAGTTCAAGTTTGGACATCGCGGGCCGGATCCAGCCCGCGGGCCGCCAGTTGCGTATCCCTGCTTTAGACTATCGAGGCACTTGCCTTGGCAGTCTAACGATGAGGATGCTCGCAAGGAATGCTATAGAGATCCGAGTTCGATCTCCGGCCGAAATAATTTTTTACAGTAAATTATTTAAGAATTTTAATATGTTTATCAGCATTATTAAGATTTTTCTAAGATGATTGCAATGTGAGCATCAAATTATTAAATTGCTAGGCAATTTAATTTGTGATATTACTACGGTAGTTTTGTCGATATAACGTTTCAAGACTGAAAAATCAATTCGACGCGCAGTTTGGTAGAGTTTGATACATAGTACATTCACACTGCATTATTTAAGCATTAACGATCCAGCTTTGATCCATATGGACTTTATTTCTTATTGCGTATTTAAAATTTATCATTTTATTTTATTAAAATGTAAATGTTTGATTGTGTTAATTCCACCCCTTTGTTCATGTACACATGTATTTTATAATATTAACCTTGTTTGCCACATAAGCAGAGAGGATATGAGAGAGACTATATGGGGGTCTTACCTTTTTTTTTTAGAAGGTACACCTTGCGTAAGGATCTGTTGTATTCACGTACATATAGTTTATTGTTAGTATATAAGACTCATCAATTTTTAGTAAGACGAAAGATTTTACATCTTGCGTATGAGATTGCTATATTCATGTTTGGTTCATTATTAGTATATAAGATTCATCAGTTTTAGTAAGGCAAAAGATTTTTCGTATGAGTTTATAACTTTTCACGCAAACCTATTTCTGATTTGAAATTAAAATATGGCTTGAATTAGATCATAGGCCTTGTTTAATATTTAATAGACAACAAAGATGAACTGATGCTTACAACGTGTGAGCGTGAAAACGGAACGTCCCAAGGTGGAGTTCCTTCATCTTTGAAAACGAGGCTCCACTTCGAAATCCATAAGAAAAAACTCTTATCTTATTAAAAACTCGTGAATCTTATGTAATATAATAATGAATTGTACATGAATATAGTAGTCCCCTACACAGGATGTAAAATCTTTCGCCATATTAAAAACTGAAAAGTCTTATGTATTAAAAATTACCCTGATAGAAAAATTTCGCTGAAATTATTTTACGTTTTGGAACACTTTTCAGCAAAATTTCAGCATTTTAGAAAAATTTCAATTTAATTTTAGCAATTTTTAGTTGAAAAATTCATTTTCAGCAAAATTTTAGTAAAATTTTAGACAAATTTCAGTAAAAATTTCAGAAAAATTTCAGCGATTTTTCAATATGTTAGCCGAAAAATTCACTTTCAGTGAAATTTCAGCAAATTTTCAGTAATTTCGCTGAAATGTTTCAAAACGTAGAATAATTTCAGCGAAATTTTTTCACCAGGGTAATGATCTCTTTTTCACATATATCTAAATACACGTATTATATGTGTAATTAATATATCTGTGTTTCAATTCATATAATTTTTAATACACGGGTATTGAAATACACGAGAATACGTGTATCGAAATACACGATTTGAAAAGCTAAACAGTGATAGCTAACTAACACCTTCTGAAAGTTACACTTAGGCTGATATTTATAATCGATTCTTATACTTGAGACTGTTTTAAGTACAGTCTTAAGGTGTCATAAACCAACCAGAGGACTATATTAGCCTATCTTAAGACATTACATAAGACGATGATAAAAGAAGAATATATACTATAAATACCATCCTTAGAGTACGTTCCACTTAACGTTCGCAACGCTCTCGCGAGCATTATTGCATCCTTGTCGTTTATCAATATTAAACAAGAATGAAATGATGCTCGCGAGCGTTGAGAACATTAAGTGGAACGTATTCTTAGGTCATGATCTTGACGATACAGGGTGATTCAGAACGACCCCGTGTCCTTGTAAAGACGTGTTCCTGACTGAATTCTGAGACAATTTTTCCTTTACAAAAATTTTATCCGACGCTTACTTTTTGAGTAGGCGTGTCCAATTTGAGCTCCGGAGTCAACACTTTACAGTTCATGAAATTTACTCTCATTGAATTTTTTTGCGTCAATGGCTTTGCGTTTTGGCTTTTGAGCTCAAATTAGACAGCCCTATTTTTGAATTATTAAAAAAAATTAGTGAAATACGGGCCGCGTACAGAAGGCAAGCAGAGGCGGCGCACTCACCGTCCGACGGGAGCGATCACGAGGGGCACTCGCTGCGATCAGCTGTCTAAGGACATAGGGTTATTCTCTTTCCCATAACACACACACACACACACACACACACACACACATACTCTCTCTCTCTCTCTTTCTCTCTCTTTCTGTCACTTACCTTGCAAAGATTCGCTGTCTTTATACTGTTGTAACTTGACGGATAAATTTCACGACCGTGAAAAAGCAATACGAAGACGAGTGAAGTGTCTTCGTATTGCTTTTCCACGGTTGTAATCCATTAAGTTATAGTATGAAGACAACGAATCTCTGTAAGGTAAGTGGCAGAGAGAGCGAGAGAGACAGAGAGAGAGAGAGAGAGAGAGAGAGAGAGAGAGAGAGAGAGAGAGAGAATGTGTTTGGGTGAGTATGTGTGTGTGTTTGTATTATATGAAACAGAATAAGGGGCTGCGCCGAATAAAAGGAACAGGGAACAGAGAACAGAGAATAAGAATTCCAATCTATCAGAAATCATGTATTGTGGAATACATAGTTTACACGCAGCCCCTAACTCTATGTCCTTGGACAGCTGATCGCAACGAGATATCCCTCGTGTTCGCTCGCGTCGGACGATAAGTGCGCCGCCCCTGCTTCTGTACGCGGCTCTTAATTCGCTAACTTTATTTTTTAATAACTTAAAAAGTAAGCGTCGGATAAATTTTCGTAAAGGAAAAATCGTCTCAAAATTCAGTCAGGAATACATCTTTACAAGGATACGGGGTTGTTTTGAATCACTATGTACATGTCAAGATCGAAATATTCAGAGTTGTCTTCTATGGTGAAGATTTACTACTAAAATTATATTTTAATTTTAAATATCTCAGAAACTGAAGGAGACCGCCACCTAATCGTTAAAGGCAAAGTTTCTTCCGATGATGACCTTGACAACATATGTCAAGGTCAAAATCGCGGCGAAGTTTAATCTTTTCTTAATAATTACTTTTTGTATAACAAGATACATAATAAAATAATTAAAAGTCTGAGTTATATTCAGTCTTTTAAGTTAGGATGACGTAGCAATTGTTTAAAAATATATATTACTTCATATTCGAAAAAAATTTTCATTTTAGTCTCAAATTTCATTTGAAATTCTAAGCCTTATAATTAGTTCAAGTAATTTTAAATTCGAGAAAAGTAATAAGACATCACATATAGTCATTTTGTTAATTAGTGTCCATCAAACGTCCCATTCGTGAAAGCAGTTAAAGTATTTTAACAAAGTGCTAATATGAGCATCAAAAAAGGATTAGAAGCTGTTTGCAAGCATAAAGGAACATCTATCATTAAAGAAATATTAACTTAAGCCTTCTGTCACAAATAATTCTACATCGAATACTTCTCACATCTTCTTGAACATTGAATAAAAGGATATGAACATTTATTTATTAATTATATGATACAAATGATTCATGCCGGTGATATTCAATTATTACCGTTTGTATATTTTATTAATTTACAGTTATCGTTTCGTTAGGATTTCTCTTAGAAATTGATTTTAAATCAAATCCTTATTTTATGAGATATTTCATAACAGATAAATAAAAAAATTAATAAAAATATTGTGTAAATAGGAATATGAATAAAAAGCAAAGCTTATACATATATATTTGATCATAAAAGACATGACAATATAAAATTCACACATTTGAAGACTTATGTCAACTTTACCATCTTGTCATTATTCAATTTCACTTCATATGAAGTATAATTCGTAAATATGTACCTACCAATAGAATTTTTATAATTTAATATAATTAAAAAATGTTTATAATATTTTGTTTTACAAGGGGTAAACTTTATTTAAAAAGAACGACCGCAAAAAGAGTGGATTTTTTGCCTGTGTTTTGGTCCTCAATTTTGAAATCGAATTTTATATCAAATGATAAGCTCATGATAAGATTGATTAATGATTAATCACAAAGAAGTTTTATGTTAAGCATGCGATTGGTTTCAAAAATATAGAGCGTCATAAGGGTCACCAACTATTAAGAAAATATGACACTAAGGTCTGATTTCACAATATATGGTTACCTATAAAGATTAAAGGTAACCAAGAAGTTCATGAATGAATTTCATTGATGAATCTGTTGATAACCTTTAATCTTTAGGTAATATATTGTGAAAATGGGCCTAACAACGCTTTATAACACGAATTTTTGTTGAATTTTTTTGAAAGTTGGTACCTATGAGTTCTTTGAGCTGATTACGAATCTAATGTTAGATTTTAAGAGTTCAAGATGGTCGATATAATATCTCACATAGCATGCAATATCACAGTAATATCACAGCAACATCATTTTCCATTGCAATATTACAATGAAATCTAGCAGAAATATCGTTGATCTCAGAAATAGTACTGAGATGTCACAGTAATATTACGATGTCTGCGAAAATAAAACACAGGAAAATTCTCTTTAAAACATTTTAATTTTTTCCAATAAATATTACATAAATATAAACATTACATAGTATCACAGAAATATTACATAATATTATAGTGATATTACTGAGATATATCACAAAAATATCACTATAATATTATGTAATACTTCTGTGATACTTAATGTAATGTTTATATTTATGTAATATTTATTGGAAAAAATTAAAATGTTTTAAAGAGAATTTTTTAAAGAATTTATTGAATTGATATTTTTAGTGTTATTCCATATAATATTAATTATTCTAATATTTAAAAAATTATTTCATATGATATTAATTAAAAAATAATACTGATTGTCAATACAATAATTATTATATAATATTATAATGAAAAAGTTATAATAAACTAAATGTCAATTATAAAATTATGTGTATATACATATAATTTTGTAATGTTTTAATAACCTCTTAATGACGTCAATAAAACATCATGAAAGCGTTATTAATTATAATATAATGTCACTCTGTTAAGACGTCATATTGTCACAATATTATTGTGATATTTCAATGTTGGTTAGCAACATGTAATACATCAGTAATATTTCTGTGATATTATATTGTAAATATGTAATATTTTTGGTATATTGCAATATTACTGTAATATTATTGTGATATTACGTGCTATGTGGGATGGCGGATACAAATACTGGAACAATCATTTACTTCTATGGAAACTGTTATATTGTGGTTCTTTTGGTTAGCAAATTGCGAATTTTCTATCAGATTTACCTTTACCTTCACCGAAGGCAGAATATCAAAAAATTATGCAGCGGAAAATGCAAGATCAAAGTGTTATTCTGTTAGTGAAGATGAAAAGGTTAATGATATACTGTTAGATAATAGCTATCCTTTGGAACTAATATGTAAAGAAATAAAGCAGAGACTTAAAAACTTTTTTACGCTTTACTGGATTCGGATAAGAACAAGGGCAATAGTACCGTTGGAATGGGTTTTCATTTTATGTGAGGAGTTAAATATTTGAGTGTTGTTTGATAAACTTAGGAAACTTCTATATTATTGAATGTAATAGTACAATATATGTAGTTATGAAGAGTCATGGAACCTGTAATGAAAAAGCATAACTGCAGTGAAACAGCTTCTAAATATAGCAAGCAAAACTATCAACGTTATCCTTTGCATCATGTAACGTATCAACTTGAATTTGATCTTTTTTATGAAAAAGTAATAAAAAAAATGCTTCTTTCACTCAGAAATTGTCATTGGTTACATTCCAAAATGTGATAGAAAATTCGTAATCAGCGAGCCGAAAAACCACACTTAACAGTTTCCATAGAACTGAATGATTGTTTCAATATTTGTATCCGCCATATTATATCCGCCATCTTGAATGATTAAAATATGTCATCAAGTTCGTAATTAGCAGTTCAAAGAACCCATAGGTACCGACTTTGGAAAAAATTCAACAAAAATTTGTACTATAAAGCGTTGTTAGTGTCACATTTTCTTAATAGTTGATGATTCCTTTGGCGCTCCATATTTCTGAAACCAATCGCATGCTCAACGTAAAACTTTTTTGTGATTAATGTTTCATCATAAACTATTATTTAGGCATTATAGGCATAAAATTCGATTAAAAAATCGAGGATCGAAAAACAGGCATTTTTTGCGGTTATTTGTAGTTAAATGTAGTTATATCATTAATTATTATATATTAATTATATGTATAAATTATACCTCTCTTTTAGCTTTGTTTGAAATACATAACAACTTCTTAAATATCCTTTAAATATACAATTATATTACATATACAGGGTGCTCCAGGCCTAACGTACCACCAGCTAATTACAGATTCTTGAAGTAATTTGGAGACAAAAAGTCTAATACCAATATGTCAAGGCTATAATAATTTTTAAATTAATAGCGATTAAAGTTCACTAATCACGGAGCTGACATTTCGCATGCTCAGGCGTGAAGATATATGACAGATGGTGACAGTGTGTCATGAAGGCTCTCTCAACGACTTCAAGATTATCATACAAATATGCAATGATATTTTTAAGATATTGTTCTTGCTTCTATATGAAATCTATTTGTACGTTGCGCACACATAATTAATATCGAAGAGTATAACAAAATATCAATTTAATAGCGAGATATTATGACATGTATCAAAATAAATTCATAGTCATGTTCATATGCTTTATATGCACGGTAAATGTTTTTGTAATAAGTAGACAAACTATTTTTAATGTAAAAAGAATCAAATATGCAGAAACGATACATTTTATTAATAGAAAATATCAGGTACTAAAATTCGACACAACCGCATAGGACATATCTCGATTTATAATTTGGTTTATTGTTGTGTGTAAGAAAATTTTAATTTTATAATTTTTATACGAATTGGAACATTTTTCAGAAATACTCAGAAATATTCGGAAAGTTTACATCTTCTCTCATAATTTTTCATACAAATGAATTATTCTGAGATTTCCCATCCCATAATTTAAAAAAAATATTTTAAAATTTTTTAGATTTTGTAACATTTCATCAGAAATTTTACTTACAAAAAATCTTAGAAATTTTACGATATTTCATAATTAACAATGAAAAATTATGAGAAAAGATGTAGATTTTCTGAGAAGTGTTCCAATTCGTATAAAAAATGTGAGAAAGTTATAAAATTATATAGAAATTCTGAAAAATTATATGAAAAATTCTGAGAAAAATTTTCATCAGGATGAGTGCGCAAAATGTTAACTCCGTGATTAGTAACCTTTAATCGCTACTAATTTAAAAACTATTATAGCCTCGACGTTTTGGTATTAGACTTTTCGTTTCCAAATTACTTCAAGAATCTGTAATTAGCAAATATTTTGTTGGGTCTGAAACATCCTGTATGTACCGTGAGTTGCATCAACATATTGATCATATATGTATATATCCGGTATATGTCGGCTATTTTATAAATGTAATGCCTTCACTAGCAGGTATTACATTTATAAAATATATTATGATATATCGATCAATTTTATAAATGTAATGCCTGCTAAAAAAGATATTACATTTATTAAATAACTTGTCATATTGACCAATATGTTAATGCAACACACGGTACATATACAATATATCTTTTGAAGAATATGAAACAGCATGAATGGACAAATATTTATGAGTGCAATATAACAATAATTTTATAATAAATAGTACAATATAAGCTTATAATAAATAAACGTTGCTATACAAATAATTAAATATAAGATAAATAAAACTATAAAATAAAAATGTAGTTTGTAATAAGAATCGTTTATTATTCTTTTGTTTCGGTAATGCGATTAAATTCAATACATTTATAGAAAATGAATTAATTATTTGTTTAGCATATTTTGCAATATTCTATTAAATTTGACAACGCTCAATTTTACAGTTTCCAGTTAATAATCTCCAATTAACAATAAGTGACAATTTTATCTCAATAATATACAAATCAATAAATCAATATACAATACAACGAAGCAAACATCGAATATCTATTTGAGATATCTTGGCGTTTTGTATTTTGGTAAGCTTGGTCCTGTCTCTCTCTCTTTCTCTCTTTTTCCCCCATTTATTCTCCTTAGAATTGCTTTACACTCATATCGAAGAGATAGATATGAGAGATAGATTTTTACCTTGCTCTTCAAATCTGCGCTGGCACAGCGAGCACTTAGAGTCTCCAAAATCATCGAACTCGTCCTCCTCAACCATGATCTGTCCGTCAGCTGCAACAAAACAGCCCACGATCTTTCCTTCCTATCTTTTGTCTGTTTTTTTCTTTCCATATTCTTGCAGCTTCTGTGTGTCGAAAGGAGAAACAAATCTTCACAGAGCCGCGAAATAAGCTCTAACAAGGGAAGATTCAGAAATGTATTTCTCAGATTTTGACCAGCTTTTCTGTGGTTATTTTGGGGCATCAAAAAATAATCCGTATAAAGCCGTAAATTGCACTTTCGAGTATTTTCCGAAAAACTCAATTTTAGATCACGGTGACGGATCGTTTTCAAATCTGAGAGAATCAGTAGATAATTAAAAAAAAAACAATTAATTTTTATGTATATAGATATATTAGATAGATAGAAAACTATTTTGAGAAAATTAACATTCATTAATTTCAACTGAGGTTTGAAATACCCCGCGAACGATTGCCACTCGTAAAATAGTAAGAGTCAGTGCAGATAGAGCGTTACAGAGCTTATAGGAGACCGGAGTTTGTTAGCACAGTTTTCACAATTTCGGCATATTAGATTTTTTAAACAATTAATTATTATGATTAAAATATATTAATATGATAGAAGAGAATCTTTCTCTTTATTTTCAAATTCCGATAATGGTTCTATGCACTGTACAATAATGTTCTTTGCAATAAATGAAATACAAACATACTACATTGTAGTCAACTTGCCCCGATATGTGTGATAAATTGGTACATATCACGGTGTAAATTGCTTCTATGATAAACTCTATATTAAATTAATAAAAACGTAATAGAAAAATAATAGAGATAAAAATCAAGTATAATAGACATGTATTTCTTAGTAAAAATTACATCTTTCAAAATTATTTTTGGTAAATGTTCAGTATAATGAACCACCCTTCTTTGACATATGTTGTCAAGGTCATGACCCTAAGTGACCTTCAACAGGTTTTAGGTGACGGTCGCCCTTCGTTAAAAAGTTATTAACAAAAGAAGTTTAAGAAATAACGTCACATTTCCGCTTCTATCCCCATATAATTTTCGTTGATAAATATTGAAAACAACGGATCCACCTTCGATGACCTTGACCCTGACACATATAACATTTCATCAGAAATTATACTTACAAAAAATTTTAGAAATATTACGATATTTCATAATTAACATATATGGAAAATTTTGAGAAAAGATGTAGTTTCTCTAAAAAGTGTTTCAATTCGTATATAAAAAAAAATATGAGAAAGTTATAAAATTATATAGAAATTTTGAAAAATTATTTAGAAATTCTGAAAAATTTTTACCGGGGTAATTTTCTAGCAACTGTCATGCTAACTTCGAAGTTAAGTCTAAGAAACACAAATCAAGATGTGACACTTACTAGCTATACATAATCAAGGGACATGATGTTCGTGCCAAGTGAACGCACTAAAGCTCTAGATATACCAAAGTAGTGCAATTCTTTTATATGAGCCGAAATGCCGACGACTTTTCTATTGGTTATTTCGACTGCCATTTTAGACCTAATGGCCTGTAGAGTGTAGACCATTAAACGCTTAATATTATTAGTTAGTAAGTCGAATTATATGATATGGTTAGTAAGTCGAAAATAGAGGACCTTTGCGTATATCTAGAGTTTTAGAACGCACAGCGTGACAGCGCCAAGCAATACCTAACTTTAAACGTATACAACTTGATCATAAAAAATCAGAAACAAAATAACTCATTTTGAAGGTAAAAGATAGCACTATAAGATAATATAAATAAAATTAGCAAAATATAATAAAATTTCCTTAACCATAATACCATTAGTGGATTCAAATCCAGCAGCTAAAATTCTTCGAGAAATGACACTCCACATGCAAACGACAAAAAAAGAAATTTTGTCGGACAATATAATATATCACTTAGATTTGCTTTCTCAAGCTGAAGGATACTAATATCTACAAAATTATGAAATGCTAAAAAATTTATTTGTCTCTTCTTGAATCACATTTTTCTCTTTTTCTATTGTAATACTTATTTGATTTAAATAAAACCTAAGAAAAAGCATCCATGTTATAAAAGAAATATTTTGCGGTAATTTTTCTATTGTTTCTTTCATCGTAAATACATAAACGGAACGTAATGTCAACTTGCTTCTTGTGCGAGCTCCGGTCCCTCCTACTCAGATTACATGTTTGTACATTCACTGAAGATGTACTTTTCTAATATTTCTAATTTCTCTTTTGTTTTTATTATAAACTTACTCTGATTATTTTCAAGCTAACGTTATTTTCAACTGAACAATTTTATATTCGCAATTTTTCAGTGAAGTAATGAACAGCTACTGTTTTGTCTCTGCAATAATTGACTGTTTAACAACATATTTCATGGAAAGTGAAATTGGTGCCGAACAGTTGTGAAACGTCCTTGTACAAAACCTTTTCATATCTTACCAAGTACAAAACCTTTTCATATCTTAATTTTTAAGGAGATGCTGGAATCGTTTGTATTACCGATAAAACTATTCCAAATTCGGTAGTAGTGACATCTTTCATTCATTTCTTATACTTATTGTATATCGCTGTGTCTCGGTCAAATGCATTCATCTGTCCTTATCTAACATATTGCAATGCCATCTCTTGCAAAATCGAACACTTATTGCTAGACACAATTATTGCTTTGTTTACCATTCCGAGTCTTCGCTCAGCGTTCGTATACACGTCATTTGCAGATCGATATACATCTTTCTTTTGAAGCTTTTAATCTTAGTTTGAGTTTCATAAACTCAGTATTGTTTGTGCACGTAATATACTTAGTGCTGCATTGTCGTTTGGTCCATACAACAAAGAGTTATAAAACTTTTGAATTAGGAAACATCTATGATAGCTCTACGAGTTGAAAAAATGTAAGTTTTTAACTTTTTTTTCGATTCTAGTATAAAGTTTTGCAGCATCATCAAATTTTGTATCTACTTTAATTCTGTAAAAGGATTTTATTATAGATTCCGTTCAATAAATTCGGAGATATATTGTCGATCTGTAAAGTCCCAACAATTTGTCCACTTCAGCATCCCCTTAAGGACATATTCTTGAGATAATGTTAAGTTGAAAATCCTAATATAAAAATATCGAGGTTTTATATATACTTCAATATATTACTTCAAAAAGTATTATATATATATATATATAATACTTTTTGAAGTAATAGCGCGATTAGAGATGTAAAAAAACGGTATTTTTGACTTCAGAGAAAAGTATCAAATAAAAAACTAGTTTTTTACTGTAAATAACGGTATTTTTTACAAAATTATATAAAATTTATGAAAAAACATATAGTTATTTTAATATAATTATTTGAATGACAGATATTTTATAATTTAAAAGCTAAATAAGTGATGTTATTAATATAGATAATACTTTATAAGCATAATACTGCCACTGTTTTGTTGCATATTGATTATAATGGTATTCTATATTTTAATTATTTTGAGACAACATCCTAATATAGTTTATCTCTTGATACCTATTATTGCAAAAATATTTATCATACAAACATGGTTATGAATTTATTTTTACAATACATATGTCATAATATCTCGCTATTGAATTGATATTTTGTCATTTCGATATTAATTATGCGTACTTCATATAGCATAGATGTCCAAGGAACATTCCGAGGAACATCCTGAGAATGTTTCAACGTTCTGAGAACGTTCGCAGGAACATCTCTGGGTGTATATGGTATAAAATGTGCTGTATGGAACGTAATATACAAATCAATTCCGTATAAAAGCAAAAACAATTTCTTAGTAAAAATATCATTGCATATTTTGTAGAATATGAACTTGAAGTTGCTGGGAGGACCCACGTGGAGCAGTATCTTTACTACTTGTCGTATCATCATGCCTGAGCACGGAAAATGTCAGCTCCGTGATTAGCGACCTTTAATCACTATTAATTTAAAAAGTTCATATTGATATATAATATTTTGATATTTTCCTTGATATTTTCATATTAGAATCTTCGATTTAAAATTATCACAAGAATCCTTAAGAGAAAATGCGGTAGAAGCAGAACACCTGTGTATACATTTAATGAAATATATCACGACAAATTACGTCGTGCATGTGTTTCGATAGACAAATTAGAAATTATAAGAATATTTAATTTTATGGATCATAAACGGAAAATTTTTTTAAAAAAAAAGCTCTAGATTTAAATTTTTTATAACTTGTCTAAAAAATAAAATAAAAAAAATGCATTTTATAGAGGATGGACAATATATTCATAACTTTTAATCAATCACTTTTATGATATTAATCCTCAATTATTTCGAAAGTATGACGTGCAGAAGAAATTTGGCAACATTGTTTTCAGTATTTAAAAATCTATAAGAAACATCTCGTCAAAGCTTCAAAATAACTTTTCGCTAAAAAGTAGTGTTATTATCAGATACCCTATATATGTAAAATCAAGACTGTACAGTTTCGTGCATCAGAACCTTTTGTGGCATTTTGACGATTAAGAAACAATTTAAAATTGTTAACTTGTTATTAAATTTAATATTTTGCCCTCAACCCTATAACTTCTGTATTAGCGGAAGCTATCGGTAATTAATTAACAAAATTATCTCTAATACAGTAAAATGTTCTATCTTTATTTCAGTCTCACAGTACAAAGATGGGCATGATAGGCTTTACAATATCTTCAGATTTTTTCACAGTAACTATCGATACTACAAATGGATTGATTATAAGCACAAGAAAGCAAAGAAAAAGAGACATTTTAGGGATGTCTGACGAAGTTAAAAAGAAAGCCTCATCCCAAAAGCAAACCACGGCGTTTTAATTAAAAAGCGAGACAGGATCCAAGGTTGCCAATATGCATTTTTTTAGGACATTTTAGGAAATCTACTATTCTACACGCGTGTATATACCATTGTCAAAATATGAATACTATGTATATCATCACTGACAAAGAGGAGATACAGATATATGAATATTCGATCACTGCTATTTTGCATGCGCATGTAACTTTTATGCATAATTAAAACATATATACATACGTATATCATGGCTTCTCAAACTTGATAAGTCACGACTTATTTTTAAAAATAGCAAACGTGCGTGACTTATAGTATGATAAGTCACGTGTATCTAGCTTTAGTAAATGTAAAAAAGCGGCACCGAGATATATTGATTATTTATTTCATTTTATTTAGGAGACACCACTTTACTTCTACGTTTTCGTTTTCTTAATATAATATTGTTAGAATATAATTATATAAATTTATTTCTTAGATATATACATATAATAAGATATGTATGAAGATTGCCTGATATCTATGAAGATTTATGTATGTTTATATTTATTCCCATACAGCACCGATTATTGCGAAAAATTTTCAGAAATATTTCAACCTTTCACATCTCATGTGCAACAATTCTGAAAGGATCCTGCAATATGTCATATGAAATGTTTTAACAGAAATGTTTCTAAAATCTAGCATGTATAATAAATTGAAAAACATATTTAAACAGAATAAAAAATCATCATATATGATTTTAAAATCGCTCCAAAAGTTTACTAAAAATCACTTTTTTGATCAATCACAATTCAATTTAATGTCATTTTGATGTTATTGTAACTTGTTCTACTTTAGTTGCGAAAAACTTTTGTATATGAATGACTTATTCTGCTTTAATTGCGAAAAACTTTTGTATATAATGATATTGTGTGGAAACTGCAGGTGTGATTTTTTAATAGTAATTATGTATTTATACATATAATGTGATTAATTAATCAAAATAGTTGGCGATATAATTACTATTTTTGAGAAATACTTTAAGTTTTATTTCAATAAGTTTTGTAATCTGTGTAAACAGATCACACAACTTATAGGGGAACCTGGGGTATAATGAAACCATGGGGTATAATGGGATGTACTCGATATCTTTTTACAGATATGCTAATATGTAATGAATTGTCAGACAATAGTTACTGTTAGATGTATCTTATATATTGTTATTAGTTGTTATATTATTTTTACCTGAAAATTGCTAAAAATTGTTTAATGTATTCGCTTTACTGTCCGCGAATGAGTTACAGATTCTTTGGTATGTTCGCATAAGGTAAGCAATAACAAAATTCTATTTTTTATTGTCATAAGTACATTTATCTTATTATATAATCTTTTCTTGTGTTACTTTAGTAAAATCTATACAAATATATTGATTATCTGTGATATTTTATATTATCTAAAGTAAATTTATGTACCTCAAGGCATAATGGTG
>NW_017257260.1:832877-851373 GCF_001594055.1 Mycetomoellerius zeteki | reverse complement strand
GCAGTAAAACTTAAGTTTTCCTTATAGTAAATACTTCAAAAAATATTTTAATATATAACAAAGTTGATTTATTTATCTTTAATATGTTTAAAACTTGAAAAAATCTAACTATAACCATTATACCCCAGGTTCCCCTAATAAACTTTAAGTACTTCAGAAATGATAAAATATATGTTTAATTGATACTTAAACAATATTTAAATTTATTATATTGACATAATAAATTAAAATATTATTTATATCAATGAAATATATATATTTAAATATTATTTCTGTATTATTAGAAATAGCTGCAACTTTTTGGTAATATTTCAAAAAGATTGCAGATTCTTTCTGTAATATTTCATCAACCTTTCAACAAGGTTGTACAAGAATCGCGGACATTTTGCTATTCCAGAGCTGTCTCAGAAATGTTACAGACATATTTTGCAATTTTTATGAAATGTTTCACTTTCCAGTTGAAATATTTCTGAGATATTTCTGAAAATTTTCAGTGCTGTATTTATGGTTTATGTGTATTTACGTATGAAAAATTTTTTGCCGGGTTGTTTCTAATTTTTGTTGATAACCAGTTTTAACATCGATGCGAGTTAATTTTAGATGGAAGTATAACTAACAGTTTGTTAAAATTAAGATTCCAAATTCAGCACGTGATGTCATGCTAATATTCTATTCTCACTGAATATACTGTGATCATATCGAATAAACTGGAAACGTTAATGTGACGTCTCAGTAAAGTATCATTTTTCGTATATATTGTCCAGATATATTAAATATATAATAATAATTAAACTTCGATTCTCTGATACTAAATGAACTCCTATTATATTGTTACATCCAACCCCCAAGATTCTTCATTTTGTAAAAAACGGGGAATTAGGAGGCGACAAAGAAGAACCTAACTGATATCGTTTTTGTGGCTTTTCACTCTGTGGACGCGTGCCATAATTAAGTCGGAAGCACTCGACTAAGCCTTCGGTGCGGATCAACGCAAATATGAAGCGTTATTATGCCGCCCGAGACAGTGCAACCGTTGGTCCTCTATTTTGGTCAAGGAACTTAATCCTTTTGATTAGGGATAGGACCCGTACGATCTTTGGGAAGATGCAACGAATCGAAAGGGTGCCGAAATGAATGATAGTCAATTTATTTAATTATTAGCTAATGTATATATATTTTATTTATTTAGATATATATATATAATAAACCTTTAATAGAATATAAACCTTTAAGTGAAAACAATAATAAAATATACGAGCAATGAGAGTGTTAACACAGCGCGGGAATTGGTACGCAATTTATATAGGGTGTTTCAGAAATAGTTGGTCAAACTTTAAAAGCATATTCCACTCATTGTAAGGATGAAAAAAGTCATATAAACATAGGTTCGGAAACACTTCCTTTCCTAGTTATAAACAATTTCTTATTTGTTTGTACGTATTTACGTCGGATGATACGCCTCGCTTCGACGTTTCATGAATTGTACTTCTATTCACCTTCTAAAGTAAACAAAAAAGTTATTAGATAGGTCTGTATGAAATTAGAATCAGTCTTTATTTAAGCATTTAAGAGTGAAGATAGTATTCATCAACATGTATGGGCGAGCTAATGGAAACTGCAGAGAAGCTCAACGTCTCTATCAACAAATCTTTCCTCAAAGACGATTATTTCCAGCAATTTCTGTAATGAAAATATAGATATAAGTAAATAAAAAATGTTTATAACTTGGAAAGGAAACGTTTCCAAACTTATATTTATATGACTTTTTTTCAGCCTTACAATGAGTGGAATATGATTTTAAAATTTGGCCAACTATTTCTGAAACATCCTGTATAATAGTCAAATAATATTCACATAATATATTAAAAATTGTACAATGACTGCCAATACAAACTTATTTGGACGTTTCGGTTTCTTCAAACCATCTTCAGCAAATTCGTAGATAATTTTCATAGATGTCTTGACAAAATAGTTGGAAATTGTTGAAATTATGCTCTATGTGAGAATGAGGATGAGTATCTCCTTACTGTCTGGGAAATGCCCAATTTTTGTCTCTTCGCTGTTTAGCCAAGTGACTAATCTCCTTCTCCATAGATCACGCTTAGTTATTCAAAACGTAGTAAGTCAAATTATAAAAGGTATGATTACAAGGCGCAAAAATTTTCGTTATTATATTAAGTATAAAATATATAATATAAAATATAAAATTGTAACATGTGCTATTCAGATGGTGGTCAGCAAGCAATCGGCAGCGAATTTGCTGAAGATGGTTTGAAGAAAACCGAACCGTCCAAATAAGTTTATATTGACAGTCATTGTATAATTTTTAATAAATTATGTGAATATTATTTGACTATTATATAAATTGCGCACCAATTCCCGCGCTCTTATTGTCCGTATATTCTATTACTGTTTTTAATTCCGAGAGCACGATTAACATTAAAATTTTGACTTTAAGTGAAAATTTTTGTATAGATATTTACATATATTTACCAGGGACCTGGACCGAACCGAAATCGGAACGGAAAACCGCGTTTCGGAACCCTTTTTTTTAGTGAATCGAAACCGAAATCGTACCCAAATTTTGTAAAGTTTATAATACCGAAAGCATAACCGAACTGGTAAAATTTTACGGTTTTTTCGGTTCTTAATTTTTATCTTTATCCCTGTTCTTAATCTTTGATCTTTCGTCGAAATCACTAATGTTCAATCCAGTATATCAGCTCTCTTAACAACCGGAGTGCAAATACCTCCAACACCTCATATGATATAAGAAATCTGGCAGGATCGCAAGACATATTTAATGTAAACTTTTTTTAAGATACTAGCATTTTTTTATTTAGATCTTCCTTACCAACGTTTTACAAGAATTTATTCTAAGTCATGAAATTCAAAAATACATATGTAGACTTTATGTATAAATAAGTGAGATCTATCTATAAGAATAAAATAAGTTGTAAGAAAAGACCAAGAGAAATGTGCTTAAAATAATGTTTACGTAATTTTTGTTCAGAGTCACGTGATCAGTTGACGCCTCTCTTCAACTAGGCTCTCTAGATTGAATGAGTGAACACGCTCTCTCTTTCTGTCTTTCTCCTCCTCCCCTCGTTCTTCTTAATAGAATAAATTAAAAAAAATAAATAGAAAAACGAATATGTAGAACCGAAAAAAACCGTTAAAACCCGTAATTTTTATGGTTTCGGTTTTCTTTAAACTGGTAAAAAATAACCGAAACTCAAACCGGAATATTTATTTGATATTTTATTGAACCGGAATCGGAACCGAACCGAAAAAACCTTTCGGTCTGGGTCTCTGATATTTACACATCTAAATATTTATGTACAATTTATATCAGTAACGATTACAGTATGTGTGTGTGCGTGCGTGCGTGCGTGCGTGCGTGCGTGGTGCGTGCGTGCGTGTGCGTGCGCGCGCGTGTGTGTGTGTGTTTGTGTCAATGATACGTTTATGATTTTAGATTTCGCCCGTTTTCAGAATTACCCGGAATGAACGATGTGGATATGATAGACGTTTAATTCTTTTGTTGTTGTGTTTTGGGGTTGATTTTCCCTTGTCTCTCACGTTTGGGATGCACCAAAAAAAAAACAAAAGAAGAGGAAAAAGAATTTTCTATCCTGTATTGTTATTGCACTTCAACAATCACCCGGTTTTTTTGCACACGGTGCTTCACGCGCGGAAACAAACATTCGGGTCATGATAATCAAACACCTCGCACGTGAGAGATAAGGGAATTCACGCATTTCAAATGATATGCGTGAGAGAAGTAAAAATCTAGCAAAATCTAAATACATGATTATAAAAGATTTTCTTCGATTTTTATGTCACCTTTCCATATAAAATTGCGTACGCGGGCGTATGTGGGTGAGTGGTGGGGATGGAGTGAGGGGGTGAAGGGAGTGAGGGTGAGGGTAGTGAGAGTGGATGGCATATTGTTATCTAAAATCTCTTGATTTATTACAGAAACTTAATTTTGAGACATTAATAAAATAAAACTTTAAACGGCTATAATAAAAATAACTAGTCATTTTCAAGCTTTGTGCTTATGGATCCTTTTGATCAGTGAATCAAGAACTATAACATAATACAGTTTCAACCAATTTCGGGCTATATTTCTTAAGGCGTATATCTTAGAGCTAAATGAATTATTGCATCGTGTTCAGCGATCAAAAGAATATACCACATTTAAAATCCGGATTAAGCTATTTTTACATCAAATCAAACATGTATTAAGGAAAATTGAAACTTTGATTTAAAAATTGTTAACTAGCAACCTCTAAATCTTAATAGTTTTTGATAAAAATTTAGGGTTGTTCTTTTGGCATGTAATGAAAGCTTTTGAGCTGAGAGGCCGATTAAAAAAAACATTTTTTTCTTGTCAGTCTAATATGTATAGATATACAGGGTGTCCCAAAACTCACGCTCATCCTTTTAAGAATGGATTCTTTGGAACATTCTAAAGCCGGAATCAGACTACGCATTGAAGATTGAGATTGAAAATTGAAGATTAAAATTTGACCAGTGAGGACAAAGAAATTTTAGCTCTTATTAACGACGAAGAAAGTGAGGGCATCTACCACGAACGCTTGTTATTTTTCAGCGAAACTTGTCTTATAGGGCGAGGACGCGCGTATTCGATAATCTTTTCAATGACGATAATACTTCGGAGGCAGTGCAGGAACGAAACAACTACGTTTTACCTTCTTTGCGATTTTTTCTAAAACGAAGCAAAAACGAGCATACCTCTACGGACCTTTGTTTCTTAGTTTATCCTCTACACGTTCCCGAAGTTTAGACATTTAAATTCGGGACACCCTGTATATACAGGGTATATCTGAAATAACGCCCACTAATATGTATGGTGTTATTCCTAATAAAAAACTGACAAGTCGGAAAGTCCTGTACCGTTTTGCAATTTTCGCAATGGTGAACGAGATATTAATTACTAAAAATTGTCGAATATTGGTATATAATAGTGGAATATTTGATATTCAATAATTTTTTACTCAAATACTATCAACTTTGCAGAAAAACAGCAAGAGGCCAAAATTGTTTATTTCCTTCTCATAAAATTCCGAGAATTTTTTCAAAAATTTTTTAATACCGTATTTTCTCATATTGGTAAAAATAGTTGCCAATAAGAAAATGCAGTATTAAAAAGTTGATTAAAAATTCTGAAAAAATTCTTAGCTTTATGAGAAGAAAATAAACAGTTTTTGGTTCTTGCTTTTCTGTAAAGTTAATGGTATTTGAGTAAAAAATTATTGAAAATTAATATGCAATCTTTAGTAATTAATATCTCGTCAACCATTGCCAAAATTGCAAAATAGTACAGGATGTTTCAACTCATTTTAATCCGTTCTACCTACAAAAAGTGTTTGGCAGAAATCTTGCGGAACACTGTGTATACATACAGGATCTTCAAAAAGTCCGGAAACGGTCGAATATCTTGAAAACGAAGCATTTTTGAGAAAAATTGTAAGATTTAAAATGATGTATTTACTGATCTAATCAGTTTGAGCTTTGGATGTAATGAAAAATAAGGAGTTCCATTTAAAAAAATCGACGTGACCTTGACCTGATCTTGGCGATGCCACCCAAGATCAAACTGATTAGATCAATAAATACGTCATTTTAAACCCTACAATTTTTGTCTGAAACATTTTTCTCAAAAATGTTTCATTTCCAAGATATTCGTTTCTGGACTTTTTGAAAACCCGTATATACAGGGTGTCTTGTAAAGACCCGAACAATGCTTAAGGGGAGATTCCTTTGAGACTATTTTGAGACGAAAATTCTAATGCGAAAATATCGAGGCTATAATATATTTGAATTATAATTGATTAAAGATAGTATGTAATTCAAAAATTATTATTTAACTTTACAGGACCCTCTATATAAACAGAATGTCTTTGACATATGGGATCATCTTTCATGAACAGGTAGAGCGGTTTGAACTGAATCGATAAGCTCTTTATCATTTTGCAATTTTCGCAATACTGTAGAAAATATTAATTTTTGAAGATTACTGAGTAAACATGTATCCGCGTGAACTATCGTCAAGTTTAGGTTCATCGGTAGTGGTCGCTTGTGGCGTGGAAATTGCCTGGTAGGCGTGCGCTAAACGCTATAACTCAAGCAACACACGCCTATCAAGTAGTCTCTATTTTCTGCGCAACAAGCGACCGCAACCGATGGACATATACTTGGCGGATTTCGATATCTTGCATAGTTCCGGAGAAATTCAAGTGCGTTGATTAAAATGGTACACCGTATACGTGACCAATTACCATATATGTATTTTGATTTTGTTAAGAAAATTATATCTTTATGTGAAAATTATTGTCTTAATTGGCAAAATAAGGAAGTAATTGATGATAAATTTAAAAAAAAATTCTAATAATTTATAATGAATTATAAAAGCGTGAAAAATATTAAGAACTAGTGCATTTAATATTATTTTTATAATTCTCAAAAAAATTATTTTAGATACGCCATCTCATTTTTTCCCTAAATAAATTTAGAAAATATACAAGTGACTGTTTTGCTTACCTCGCCAGCTCACTTTGATCGGACATGTGATTGTCTGATTTTTAATGAGATAGGCATTCAGTGCCGTCAGACTTGGGCTTTTTCGTAAAGTACCCTCATCATTTTTCCACACATATGTAATCGCTGTCTGTTCATACGATACTGAAAAATTAAATTAAATTTTATTAATTTAAGCATTAAAAATGCATACTTAAGCAATATAACATTCTTTTATATTGTTCATATTTAATAGCTATTCTAATTACTCACTGCTCTCGATTGCGAATGAACACAATGGGTCGTCGAAAGGGAAGATATTAAGTCTACCTTGGCAGGATAGAATAAGATGACGCCTGTAAAAGGATAATAATCCATTTACGAAGAACGTTTTTAGCGAATAAATAATAAAAATTAAAATTTTTCCAATATATTCCAAGTTATTTAAAAAAATTTATAAAAGTTTTATAAAAATATTCCTTAGAACGTTCGCAATTACAAGGAAAGAAATCATCATAACTATAAATTTAATTTAATAACTATAAATTTAATTTGCATAAAAAGTTATATCGATGTTTTAAATACCGCATAAGATAGTTGACAGTGCCGTTACGATATATCCGCAAGGCAAAGTGAACAGGAATGATAGGATCTTTGAAATCGCCATGCATTATAAAATATGTATCCGGCAACCAGATATTCTCGTAATGATGAATTGCATTTAAAAATTCATATCTGGATCTGTTGCTATAACGTAATCGGGGATCGTACCACTGTTGCTGCAGTAGGAATTCCACCTCGTATTTCTAAAAGTAGAAAAATAATCATAGTTCATATACAGGACAAAGGGGAGATTCACAGCATGCACCGCGTCAGGGTCCTCAGTGCTAATGGGCCCCGAAATTTTAAACACCAGACACAATACAAGGGAATAATGATAGCCGTATTATAGAAATAACGATTTCAATACCCAAAATATAATATTCTGCCGTTTAGCAGTGTTAATATGAAAATCAAAGGATTTTTCATTTATAAGCGACCTCAAGAAGATACTGTACAAAGTAAAGGAATTTCATTTAATCATAAAGTATACATTTAAGATTGCAATTCTCTTAATGCTAGAAGAATATTTTGCATGTACTGATATGCACGCGTAGTTATGGTACACGTAAATGATAAACATCTTCTAACAAATAAGCGTGCCTTTAGTATTTTGTATATTCTCTTATTTCAAAAGATTATTCGAGCTATTATAATGGAATTTTCTATAGAGGAATTTATTTTTGATCATAACTCATGTATCCTCATTTTTATAGATAAATATGTGTTATAAATATACGCACCTGATGCATGTAAGATTTTTGCTTAGAGAAAATGCTAATTGAGGAATTCCCGGCAGAATATTTCTTTGGATGAGCCTATCAGAAATATATTCCAATGTATTCGATTTCTGACAGGTTGAAATCGTGTTATTTTTGTCGATATCGCTATTCCCTCGCATTGTGCCTTGGGCTTTACGTAAATTATATATTATTTCTATTTAAATTAATCTCTATCCGATTTAATTTGTACATGCAAATGATATTCATTTATATTTCATTTACACTTCAAAAAAGTAATAATTTAAATTTAATAAAATCTTTATACACAAAATTTAATGTGAAATTATATATCGGTGATACAATTGTTTATTTAACAGTAAAAGTGGCTCTTATATATATTTTTTTATAGTAATGATGCACAACTAGCAGCTCGTGGGCTGCATCCAGTCCACGAAATTTTCCACTTCATAACGCGATGTCCAAACCTGATCGATGAAAAAAATGAAAAATAAACTGAGTTATTAACGCATAACAACGAATAATTTTAATGTATAACGTAGGATAATATATTGTTAACTATTGCGAAAATTGCAAATGTTAGAGGACTTTTCGACTCAGTTTAGTCCGCTCTACCTGCCCATGAGCGTTGTCAGGTGAATTACGGGACACCCATAATTATATACACAATATTATCATGTATAACATACATATATATAATAATATTTAATAAAATTAATAAATATAATTTTAATTATTCTGGTTTCGTATATTTTCCAAACCTTTCAAAGCTTTTTTAATACGAACTTTATAAAAAGATAGGGCCCCATATTTACCTTTGCAGTAGGGCCCCCAAAAACTCTTTGCACGGCCCTGTTCATATAGATATACAGGGTGTATCATTTTAATTGACGCACTAAAACATTTCTTGAACAGTGCATTTTAGAGAAAAATGTTTCAAACAAAACTTATATGGTTCGGAGGGAAACATAAGATGATATCATTGGTTTGACCTTGGGTGGCGTCGCCATGGCCAGGTCAAGGTCATGTCGATTTTTTAAATGGAATCCCCTATCAAATTTTAAGACCTATCAAGACTTTCAAGACGTATCAAGATCTATCAAGATTTTCAAGAGTATACCATTTTGAATAATATTCGAAATTTTTCGAAACATTAAGAAATTATTCAAGAATAAAGGCTTAAATGTGGTATTTTCTCTTAATTTATCTTTACGTATTATGAGATCTTTTTTTCAAGATTCAACTATTGAGTCGTGAAAAAGAGGATTCAGTTATACATATGTCGAAACAAATTTCATCTGAGTTCCTCATTAGAATCGCAATTATAAATGTGAAATTATATGAATATCAAATCAACTCTCAAGATTTGTCTAATGAACTATTCCATATTTCAAGATTAGTTTCAGCTGAGTTTCACGAAGAAACTATAAATATGGGGCTTAGTCTTTTAATTAGTTTTGCGTGCATTTCATTTATTTATTTATTTATTCAGTAATTGTTTGAATTTTGTCTGAATTACTAAAATCGAGTCATAATTCCATAATTTAAATTTAAACTGTTGCGTTGTTTCATTATTGTATATTTACCATTACTATTTACCATCTACTTCTTATTTGGAGGTCGGTTACAAATATAAATAATTGAACTGTTAATATATTCCGTGTGTTTTGCAACTCGGTTATACTTGCAAATATTTTTTTGATGTCTGATATCGGTTATCTCAATATGAGTCAACCGACTTGTAGCAAATGTAAACGCTTTATTTCGCATATACGCCCATGCGCTTTCTGTAGTACCGACAACGGTGTGCGTCTCTTCAATGCTCGCGTTCCTGCAGCTGATGGTGGATCAGTTCAGTTTCTGATTGAAACTACTGTTTGCTTGAATGATGATGCCACGTCACCTTTCATCTCACCACTGCCTAATGATTCTGATGGATTGCGGTTTTTCCTCTTCTTCAGGTATCTTCTGATATTTCATCAGCTCTCTCTAAAATTAAGTCCTCCTTGTCTATATTAACAAAGTCTGTTTCTTCATTATAAGACAGAATCGCTCGTATTGAGTCTAGTTTTGGTCTATTAAATCGACTTGAGCCCATATTGAAGGTTTTTAACACAAAAATGATTGAATTTGATGGAGTATTTCAGCGTCTTGGAGACGTCGAGAGTGCGACAAATCGTCTGTTTGCTGCAATAGATGGCCTATCTACTAATCTGGTTGCTTTGGCTGCAAGACATCCTTGAGGAACGCTGTGCTAGATTGGAGGGGGAGGCGTGTTCTGACCTTATGAACTCTACCAATGGTTCTCGTATCCTGGCGAATGGACTGGCTGCTAGTTTTGAACACATGGTCAATGAGCAGAGAGATCATGAGCTCATTGACTGCAATATATATAGTACCCATAATAATAATAATATAGTACCCAGCTGCTACTCCTGTGTCAGCGATTCCTGGCACTTCTATGTCAGAGGTACCTGACCACCTCGTCCAGAAGAGTATTAAGGCACCTCCTTCAAGAAGGCTAACTGTAGCGGCTCCTTGGGGGCATGTAAGACTACGTTTCTAGGAACGTCGGGTTGACTATTTCTCCGTCAGGAGTCCCTGGTATCCCACCAGCGGCATCCGGTACTCATTCTCAGCAGCCTAACAGAAGCAGCGAAGGAACATACCGATTGCACCTCCTAGATCTGCCAGAGCCCAGACGTACGAGACCTCCTAGGATATTTCTATAGCGAGAGGCCATTCGAGTCTACTTTCTGGTTTTGCTAGCGTTTCTCTTCAAAGTATCAGTCCTAATCGAGAGGGACCCATTTGACTACGTTGCGATTGATCAGCTACGCACAACGGCCGGTGCTTAGAGTTTTTTTAATTTACAAGCGCTGTGAGGAGCTGATAGTCAGAATATGGTCAAAAGGGTCCCTTTTGTACTGATAACATCTCCTGGTTCAACACGCCATTCAGCTAGTCATGGATCACAGACTACGCAGTCCACTAGGAGGAATGTAATATAGTCTCACTGAAACCATAGAATACTTAGGTCATACAGATGTTCCCGTAGCACAAGGAGGAGGTACGACCACAGGAGACATTAGGAAATCAGAGTCAACAAATCACCTTTGCTGCCGGGTTCTTCTTAGGATCCGGCCCAAATAAATTAAACCTCTCTCTCTCTCTGTCTCTCTCTCTCTGCATGCCACACGTAACCGCCCTTGTCAGGGCGAATCGTATTCTCCAATCTATCATAGGACGACTGTTGCATTAATATTAATTGAAGAAATACTATTAACTTACAAAGCTTTTTAGGCTTTCATGGGTATTATCTTCTTCAGGAATCGCTGTGTTTTCATCCATCACTAATGCCAACGTTTCATGAATCTTGCTGTTCACTTCATCAGGGCGAGGAGCGCACTGATACTGTTAATAGCGCTACTATTAACTTACTTTACCCAAATATATATATATGTATATATAAATAATACTGCAGGGCCTAATTAATTTTTTAGAGAAATGTCTTTTTCAATTAAATTTTGAATTTTTCAAGTTAAAGCCACTTCTGCTCGTGTTATGTCGACTGTGACCTTTACCAAAAAGATGAACTTTGTACTTTAAATTTGTGCTATTCTTTAATATATTGAATCTTTAATAACATAATTAAGTATTATATATTATAATATATTTTATATTAAATTGATAAAGATATATTTATATTTATATTACCAGACTGGACTCGTCAGGAGAAGCTAAGCTTAACAGCAATACGCTCACGTTTACAGTCAACGTTCCTGAAACAATAGATAAGTGTAATTTTATTTGCTACATTCTGGATTTTCCGATCGATCATGTTGCAAAGCTATTAACATCCATTTTTCAAATTAATATTAAAAAAAATTATTTTTGTAAGGCTGCAATAATAACAAATTTCTGAAACGCCTTTCATAAATAAAAGGAAACATGACATTAAGCCAAACATACAGCAATACTTTACAATTGAATCATGCCATAATGATAAAAATTTTATTTAGTAAATTATTCTACCAGTTATATAAATGTTGCTGCTTATATTTAATGGATTTCGTATTTTTATATACAGGGTGAGACATTTAAAGCATTACAAGCTATAATCCCTGAAAGATGCGTCGAATGAAAAATATATTCAGACAAAAGTTTCGTAACGTCGAGAGGGACAGTGAAATGACCTTGGGTGGCGTTATTAAGGTCAAGGCAAAGTAACTTTGAAATTTAAAAAATCTTCCATTTTTTATTACATATATATTCTTGGAGCTTAATTTTTCAAAATACTACAGTGTAACTTCTTGGTTGAGTATTTTTCAAGACATGAATTGACGAAATTTAAATACCGCCAGCATTAGCATCATCTAAGGTGTCTAACGACTAAAATCTCTTAAATTTGTTCAATGTCATAATCTTGATAATATTTGTTAAAATCAAGGTCATTGGAGGTTATTCTTTGTATTTAAATTTTTATATAAAAAATGACCACCAGTAACCTAAATTTTAACAAATGTTATCAAGTTCATGACCCTGAATAATATTCACGATATTTTAACTACCAGTTGAACACCTTGGGTAATGCTAATGTCGGTGATATTGTAATTTTTAAGTTTTATAACTTAAAAAGTACTTCATAAAAAATATTTTATTATAGTGTTTTGAAAAGTTTTCGAGATACGCTATAAAAATATGCAAAGAAAAATGAAGGGTTCTATTTAAAAAATTCAAAGTGATGACCTTGCACTGATCTTGACAACGTCACCCAAGATCAAATCAATATGATATCATCCTATGTTCCCATTGAAGTCACAAAACTTTTATCCGAACATATTTTTCATTCGACACATACTTTTAGGGATAACAGCTTTTAACGCTTTAAGGGGATCTTAAAGTCGTCTGTATTACCGACTAAATCGTAATTTTTGTATAACAAATACTTTTTTTCTCTTTCACAGATTCAAAAACCCTTTTCCAGGATTAAAGTATACACATTAATACGTGTTTGTAAGGTGGAATTTATGCCGAAAACGACAAAAAATTTCGAAATTGAAATTTTAAGAAAAATTTTTTGTCGTTCTCGGCATAAGCTCAACTTCACAAACACGTATTAATGTGTATACTTTAATCCTGGAAAAGGGTTTTTGAATCTGTGAAAGAGAAAAAAAGTATTTGTTATACAAAAATTACGATTTAGTCGGTAATACAGACGGCTTTAGCATCCCCTTAAATACCCCATTCTGTGTAAGAGAAATTTATTTAGAGTAATTTGTACTTCCCGATGTATATTAAATATTGTACTGGGGAAAGAATGTTAGCGTTGCAAATTACAGATTGATCGGTGCAAAATATTCGCATTATATGGAAATTGTACAATTCAATTTCTATACAAATATAAGTGTGTAGAATATAGTCTTATACAAAAATATATTAAATATCTTTAAGTGCGTTTACGTTTGTTTTTATTATATATATTTATAGTGAGTGCAAAAAGTATTCGTACAAGGAAATTTTTTATAAAAATAGTCTTACTTGTAGAAAATAAACATTAATTAGCAATTTTATACAATGAATACATTCTGTTCTAATAAAAACAAACGAGCTTCGCATGTATTCCTGATTTTAGAAGCTAAATTTCTTGACTGTACGAATACTTTTTGTGCATCCAAACAATACAATTTTTAATTTTCGCTTATTTTTCAGATGATATATTTTTTATAATTAATATACATCTTTTTAGTATATATAATTTTAAGGAACATACAGTCTATTTTATTCTTTATAAATAAATTGTTATTTACCCAGTAAGAAATGATCATCAATTAAACATCGAATCGATGTCAAATTAGTGTTGAAATCATCGTATTGATATCGATTCAACATCAATTCGATTCATTTTTCTGATAATATTTACTTTTGAAAATAAAGTCCTTTTTAAAAAAATATTTTCTCTGTCTACGAATACTTTTTGCACTCACTGTATATATATATATATATATATATATATACAACCAGATAGCAAAATGTTAGCAGGATGTCGAGAGACTAGTAGCAGATTTTACCAGAAGATGTTAGCAGACTGACCACAACTGATGTCGCATTCTGCTCCTGTTCTACCGACAGAACCTGTTAACATTCTATGCAAACAGACTGGCAGCAGAAATCAAACAGAACCTGCAAACAGAATCTGATAACAGATTGCGAACAGAAACCGAGCAGAGTTTCTGCTGACTTAACTTGACAACAGATTGACAACAAAAACCGATTTGTCAATTTTGTTTAAATCAACCTGATTTCTTATAAAAACTTTTGCGTATATATATATATATATAAACGGTTATATACAATATTATACATAATTAGATATTTATACATATATACTGGTGAAAAATGAAAACAACCAATACAATTTTATTGCTAAAATATTATTGATTAGCTTCACATAGCTTTCACATTTCAAAGTACACATGAGAAAGTTATAAAATAGTAAAAAAAATATTAGGAGATTCAGAAAACACACTCCGAAAGAGTTTGGGAATCTCTAGGAGATTTGCTTATAATGCCTATTTAAATTTCGATTTACATACGCCAATTCTTATAGAACTTTTGGACGTTTTCTTCTTACGAGAAGCAAGTCCATCTCGTAGTGAAGCCGTATATAAAAATGGCAGATCTTGTTCAGTTTCTGTTGCCAATCTGCCGTCAGGTTATGTCAGCAGGCTCTGCTCGGTTTCTGCTAGCAATCTGTTGTCAGGTTATGCAGCAAACTCTGTTTAGTTTCTGTCACCAATTTGCTGGCATAGCATGTCATCAGGCTTTGTCATATTTTTGACAGCAGTTTGCTGACATTGTCTGATAGTACAAACTCTGCATACAATTTGTTGCATTTCTGCAATCAGAAATTGGTAGCAGACTCTGCTCAAAATCTGTCTCTTCAGATTTGGCTATCTGGGTAAGTATTATATATAGAGCAACATAAGCTGATGCCATTAAGGAATATGCTGAAAGCTTTGTCGAGTCATGCTGTGCACATGCTGCTACTTATTCGGAAAAAAGTTGGAGGTCGTGATTAGGACTCGGATTGGTTTACGAACTTTATCCTAAAATAATTATTGTTGATTACGTATCTCTCCCTCTCGATTTCTTCTCCCCTCTCTTCTTTTTCTTCTCTTTCTATAACTTTATTTTTCTCAGGATATAATCTTTTTTTCGCATTATTATTTAGAGCAAGATGCAACAAACGTTCTACATTACGCAATATTTAAAAAATGAACAATATCGTCTAATTATTAATCATAAAAACAGATTGCGAAAATGAACAAATAAAAATGTATTGCACAAAAATTGTTTCTTGCTTGAAAAAACAATATATATATATATATATGTAACTCATTCGACCAAGAATTTGTTAAAACTCATACAACATTTACTTCGTTATTACATAAAAATTAATATAATACTAGGTAAATATATTTCATTTCCTAAAAGATAGAAAAATAAATAATATATTTTAGGAGGGGATCTATTCTCTACTATAGAATAACATATTCTATTTAAATACTACAGATTAGAGAATACAGATTTAAATACTACAGATTTTACTACAGATTTGTCTTCGAATACATCTGTGTCCCTGAATACACCATCCACATAAATCATTTCAATCTATGAAGGACTCGAGTCCCAACCAGCGATTTAATTGTTATCACGTAAAAAACAATTACGACATATATGTTTATTGCTACAAAAGTAAAGAGAATGGAGTTGCACCGAAAGTAAGATGTAATCTCACTAAAATTTGTATTGACAAATTTATTTTAGGATTTAAGACCATTCTTTGTAAACAAAAAATTATAACTTTATAATTAATATCATTTTATAAATATATAGTACTTTATTTTTTAAGTATGACATCTAAAATATATCTACATATATATATATATGCAGGGTGTCCCATTTTAAATAATGCATTAAGATTTCTCGAAAACTGTGATAGATACGGAAAAATATTTAAAGAAAAAAACAAAAGTTGTATGGTTCAGAGGTATACGTAGGAAGATATCATTGATTTGACCTTGGGTGGCGTAGTTAAGGTCAGGTCAAGGTCATATCGATTTTTTTAAATGGAACACCACATTATGTATGTGTGTGTGTGTATATATATATATGTATATATGCACACTAAAGACATATAGGGTATCCCAAAATTTGCGACTGTAGTAAGAAAGTTTTCGAGAAGTTAAATAAAAAAAGTTACGTGTTAATTTTATTTTAAGTAATGGTTTCTAAGGCCGGTATTCATAATCCATTCTTATTTTAAGACTGCCTTAAGTAATGTCTTAAGATGCTAGTACGACCCTTTGATTGGTTTGTGACATCTTAAATGGTCTCAAATATAAGAATTGACTATGAATACAAGCCTATGTATAATCAATTACTGACTACGTTCAAATAGATACCTGTGAGTATTAATGAACGCGCTGAAGTGCGTTCCATTACAGCTCACTAATACTACTGCACGCGCGACTCATGGACATATGGTTATCTAAACATAGTCTGTAATACTTAAATCCTTATTATCTCAAAAATTACTGTTTGAATTTTAAAAATTACAAATAACTTTTTTACTTAACTTTTTGACGATTATCTTGCTATAGTATTTTGAGTAGCTAATTTTGAGATATTTTGTATAGTAAACGTTAATAAATCAATATATCAAGCACGAACCATCTTAAGTGGGATGTAAATCTAGCGATTGATAAAATTATTTCATACTGCGTAGTAACATAATTGAATTTATGTGTGAATTTATTTGCGAATGGCTGATTAAAACAGATCATATATATACATATGTTGCATCATAATGACGTTTATTTATCAGATTTAACTTCATGGTATGAATCTTCATAAATAAATATGTTTGTTTTAACATATTGTAATGAAACAGAATCGGATCTATTCATGAAAATTATAAGAATTTTTTTCATAGAAGAGTAATTCGAAACCTAACATATGCTGTTAAATATGCAATGAGAAGCTCAATTGGGTATTATTAGAAAAATTTTATTATTTTACATTCTTTCATTGATTAACAAAAATCAGTAAATTGGAATAAAATTGGGAGGTTTTAATGAATGCAAAATGATTTGATGATTGTGTAAGTGAGGGAAAGTCCGCTGCCACAACTAGACATACACATCACAAATCACAGTCCCACAAATACGAGCTCGTAGTACCGATGATGATTGCATCTCGCTTTGTTTTAATGTCGAACATTGTACAATTAAACATCAAGTTTGTTCATTCCTATCGTCATTCCTTGATTGTTCAATAGTGCTATTGTCAATGCTTGTTCATGGTTCATAACTTTTATGCATATATGTATGGTGAGGAAAAAATACCGGGAGACCCCGAAATATTTTTTTAAAAATGTAAGTTTTCTAGAAAACTGTTTTAGATAAAAGTTGCAGATAAAAGTTTATTTACCGATTTTATCAGTTTGACTTTGAGTGGTGTTGCCAAGGTCAGGTCAAAGTCATATCAATTTTTTAATGGAAATTCCCATTTTTCATTGCATATTTTTTGTAGCTTATCTCGAGAACTCTTCAAAATACTATAACAAAATATTTTTTCATTAAGTATAATACTTTTTGAGTTATGAGACTTGAAAGTTACACCGCATCGGAGTTAGCATTACCCAACTACCCTACGTAAAAATAAATTTTTAGAGCAAAAATAAAAATAAGAACAACTTCCAATGGCCTAGATCTTCACAAACGTTATCCAGGGCATGATCCTGAACGACATTCAAGAAGTTTTAGCCATCGATCGGATATCTAGGGTTTTTAAACCTTACAATTTTATCTGAAACAGTTTTCTATAAAATTTATATTTTTCGAGAATTTGAAGGTTCCGGTATTTCTTTCTCACTTTGTATATACATATACAGGGTGTTCCAAATTTAAATAGCCAACTTTGGGAGCTGGGAGTAGTATTGTTGATAAACTAAAAATATCTTTTCGGACGCCCCTTAGCAAGGGGGAGATAGGGTGAAACTCGCTTCGCGTGGAAAGTCGGACGCCCCTTAGCAAGAGGACAAGTGGGCTGAAAGCATGGTGGAAAGATTACATGGTGTGCTCAGTTTGCAAGCGTCTCTCTCTAATTCTCTGCCCTCTCGCCTAAAATGAACATTTACAGGTTTGTTGGAGACCGACCTCTCTCTAATTATTTAGAAGATATACACCTGCAGCAACAAATTGTAATATGATTCCAGCTTGTTAAACAGACATTATTCATAACGATGGAGGAATAATATCTTGACCATCCCGATCACTTGATCTGACCACTTCTTTGTGTGTGTGGGGGGAAAGGTCCGAAGTAAAAAGTTTATTCGTTGGCAGTCAACTCAAGAGAGCAATTGAAAGACCGAATCGTGGCTGCAGTGCACGAAAAATCACCAGATCAGTGTTTTGCTATAATATGGGCTGTCTGTAGTAGATGCAATGCTTGCATTGCTGCAAGAAGCCAGCATTTTGAATAATATCTACATTAAGAAAGTGACGACGTGAATAAATAAATGTAAATGAATAAATAATAAATAA
>NW_017257260.1:793407-832711 GCF_001594055.1 Mycetomoellerius zeteki | reverse complement strand
GTTATTTTAACAATTTTTGAAATTTAATCGGGATACTCCCTAAAGTGGTTCAATATCTCGAAAAAATAACACCACATTTTTTCCAAATATTTTGAACAATTTTAATCCGTGCTACCGGGGCACGGGTAAATGGAAAAACCTTTGTGAACAAAATTCGGCCGACGCTATAATTCTTAACCAATTTTAAAGTTTTTTTTTAATTTGCTTGAATAAGTTATAAGCCCATTCTGCGTAAATTTTGATTATGGTTCAAAGTAAAAATTGCCAATCCAATGAAGTGAGCAGAAAAAATCAAAATTACACGATAACAAATATTGAAATGGCAATTTTTAATTCCGTAATCAAAATTTACACAGAATGAGCTTATAGCTTATTCAATTTCGAGCAAATTAAAAAAAAAACTTCAAAATCGGTTAAGAATTAGAGCGTCGGCCGAATTTTGTTCACAAAGGTTTTTCCACTTATCTGTGCCCCGGTAACACGGATTAAAATTGTTCAAAAAATCTAAAAAAATATGGTGTTATCTTTTTGAGATATTGAATCACTTTAGGGGATGTTCCGATTAAATTTCAAAAATTGTTAAAATAACGACCACCCTAATATCTAAGTATGTATATACATATATTATACAGTGTCCCATTTTAAACAATATATTAAAATTTCTCGAAAGCTATGGTAAATACGAAAAAATATTTCAAACAAAAGTTGTATAGTTCGAAGGGGGACATAAGAAGGTACCATTGATTTGACCTTGGGTGGCGTCGCCAAGATCAAGTCAAGGTCACGTCGATTTTTTAAATAGAACCTCCTATTTCTCATTACATTTTCTTGTAACTTACCTTGAGAGCTTTTCAAAATATTATAATAAAATATTTTTTCATTAAGTATTTTTCGGGTTATGAGGCTCGAAAGTTATAGTACACTGACCGGTACAGAAATGCCTTTACACATTCAAGATGGATGCGTTTCGGAACACAGTTGAAATACAAGTTTTGTATGCATTTCTTCTTCTTGGACCCATTGGGTTTCGATCTATTCAGATAAGGTCCAATACCGTGCTTTGAAATAGCTTTTTGAGGAGAGGACCTCACAGGGTCAAAGTTTCCTTCTCAGCGCAGTCAAGATTGTATGAGTTTCGACTGTGTTCCGAAACGCATCCATCTTGAATGTGTAAAGGCATTTCTATCGGTTAATGTACAGTCGGCATTAGCATTACGCAAGTTGTCTGATCGACAGCTAAAACCTCTTGAATGTTGTTCAGGATCATGTCCTGGATAACATTTATCAAGCTCAAGGCCATTGGAGATCATTCCTCTTATTTTCATTTTTGTACTAAAAATTTATTTTTACGTAAAAATGAAAATAAGAGGTACAACCTCCAATGGCCTTGATCAAGAGGTTTTAGCCGTTAGTCGGACAACTTGTGTAATGCTAATGTCTACTGTACTGTAATTTTCGAGCCTTATAACCCGAAAAATGCTTAATGAAAAAATATTTTATTATAGTGTTTTGAAAAACTCTCGATAAGCTATAAGAAAATGTAAAAAAATAGGGAGTTTCATTTAAAAAAATCGACGTGACCTTGACTTGACCTTAGCGACGCCATCCAAGTCAAATCTTCTTATGTCCCTCTTCGAACCATACAACTTTTGTTTGAAACATTTTTCCGTATCTACCATAATTTTCGAAAAATCTTAATGCATTATTTAAAATGGGATACCCTGTATATATATGTATATATATACACACAGAGTGTATCAAAAGTCTGGAAACGATCGAATCTCGGAAGCAAAGCATTTTTGAGAAAAATGTTTCATACAAAAGTTGTAGGGTTTAAAAAGATCTATTCATCCATTTGACTTTGGATGGCGTCGCCAAGGTCAGGTTAAGGTCAAATCGATTTTTTTAATGCCCTATTTTTGATGGCAGAATCTAGCTGGTGTTAAGAGCTTTTCAAAACGAGAGGGTCCCAGATGGGCACAAAAAATGTCGGACACAGCAGGTTGTTCCAATCGGACACAGATTAAAAGGAACATACAACAACTTCCATTGGACACATATTGAAACGGACACACGACGGTCTCAATCAGACACAGTTTCAATCGGACACAAGTTAAAACGGACACACGACAATTCCAATCGAACACAAGTTAAAACGGGTAAAAGTGCAATCTACCTCGGTCACTTCAAAAATCAATAAAATTAGGCTTACAAGTATTCGACACGTTTTTGCATGAAACGAAAGAATCTGACAGAAATAAGCGTCGCTCTGTCCCGCGAACCGAAATATTAAGCGTTAAAGTTGACGACTATTGAGGTTAGAATATCTGTCAGAGCCACACTGCGAAATTGTAATCCATATAGACAATGGGGTGTGCGAACAGTAGTGCTCAGGTTCGAGGCGCTCCGAACAAAAAAATATAATATATCTTACTTGGGCGCTAACCGCGTGGAAGTTGCAGCTGGGACAGTGTCCACTTGGAATATTTTTAACCCATGAAGACAGTAGGGTGTGAGAACAGTCTTTTTAGAGACACTAAAGACCCATTTGGAATTCGGAGTGTGAGAATTTTTAACTTGTGTCCGAATGGAATCGTCGTGTGTCCGTTTTAACTTGTGTTCGATTAGGATCGTCGTGTATCCGTTTTAACTTGTGTCCGATTAAAACTGTGTCCGATTGAGACCGTCATGTGTCCGTTTCAACCTGTGTTCGATTGGAACTGTGCCCGATGGAAGTTGTCGTATGTTCCTTTCAATCTGTGTCCGATTGGGTCCATCGCGTGTCTGTTTCAATCTGTGTCCGATTGAGACTGTGTCCGATTGGAACAACCTGCTGTGTCCGATATTTTTTGTGCGCATCTGGGACCTACCCTTTCAAAACATTATAATAATAAAGTCATTTTTCATTAAGCAATTTTCATGTTATGAGTCTGGAAAGTTACAGTACTGCTGTCATTAGCATTATCAAAGATGTTGCGCGTGGAGGTTGCCGATCCATTTAAAAAATCGATTTGATCTTGACGTCACCCAAGATCAAACAGATGTGATCAGTAAGAACATTTTTTTAAATCCTACTTTTATCTGAAACATTTTTCTCAAAAATGCTTTGCTTTCGAGATATTTGACCGTTGCCGGACTTTTAATACACCTTGTATATACACATATATATACCATAAATATATATGCGTGTATGAAATTATTAAGGTGTTATGATTGTGTGTGGCGAAAGTTTAGATCAACGGCATTGATTGTCGATGTAATTAATGCATTCAGTAGAATTAGACATTAATAATCCGACATTCACACATTCTTATACAACTTGTGCTGTATTATACACGTAGTAAAAGCCATTTTAATATAAATCAATTGTATTAAAATAGCTAGGTATCCACAAAAAGGTTGATGTTTCTAATAATAATATAAATATAGTGGACGATATAAATATGTATTACAAATATTCTTATCTAAAATAAAGGAGGAAACATTATCCTTTGATTGCATTAAATTTTTGGAAATAGGTTAAGTGGCATACATTTTGTTGTTTGCTCAGACATTTAATAATTTAGGACCTTAAAATTTAAATGATAAAATTGTTCGAAACAAACGATTAAAATCCTAGATTCAAAGTTCAAATCCCAGTAGTGACAAACTGTTTTCCGATTTTATGCATTTTATTTTTATTTTGCTTATATGAACAATGTCTTTTGTGTTATCTTCAATTAGAAGAACATAAACAATTAATGTTAAGGAAATCTTCATTCGTTCAGAAATAATTTGTACATCAGTTCTAACACCATTCAATGAATCAAATATATCCTTTCGAAATTTAGAAATTAATTTTTTATAATTATTCGTAATTAATAAATCATAAAAATTATTTTTTTTCTATACGTTTGTTATAAATTGCACATATATTCGAATGATCATTATAAAAATATTTAAAACATAAATGCTTCTTACCTATACCATGAACAGCAAATATCATAAAAGATGGAGTAGAATAGTCCACAATCATGTCGCTTTAGCCATTTGTAGACGGGCACTCCCTTTTATTTTGTAAATGCTCGTTCTCGATGAAACTTGGCCTATGAAGTAATTTTGAGGTCGAAAATAAGAACAAAGAGAATAGTTGACTCATATGTATTAAAACAATAGAGTAAAAAGACAAGCCTATAAACGAGCGATTAAAATATATATTTAATAATAATATTTAATATTTTTATAAATAATGGGACGTTTTAGCTTACTTAGCCATTTTTAGTCATCATAAACATTAATTCATATGAACGCAAATTGACATTAAATTATAATAGACACAAATCACATGAGATACATCGCAATTTTACAAACATTTCCTCCTTACATTTGTTACGAACGCCAAGGTGTAACTAAGAGTCCATGATTAGTTGCCATGCAGTCGTGGACAGAGTTAAAAAGATAAAATACAGAGAAATTCGAGTTGTAAATTTCGAGATTTAGTTGACATTTATCGTTAATTTGATTACTTTTTTGTTTCAAAAACAGCTCGTTTGAAACAAAAAAATAATAAGATTAACGACAAATCGATTAACTGATCCAAAATTTACGTTGATCCGATTCGCTTTGAGGTCTACCTTATACCATTTTACAGTGGACCAGCCCGTATGGAAAGAAACTATTGAGAACTATTGAGAACTATACTAATAACTATTCAGAACTGCTCAGAGACCTATTATAATTTTAATGGGATTGTGAGACATTACTATTCATTACTATTAGAAATATGAATAGTTTATTATTGGAGCGAATAGTAACTGTAGGCATTTATCATTAATTACTGTTAGAAACGTAAGTAGTTTACTATTGAAGCGCATGCAGTATATATATAACATAAGCGAGTTCCTTCCTGTAAAGTGTAAAGAATACGCTGTAGCGTCTCTTTCATGACATGGTATTATCCCCTCCATAATAATATAAAAAGAATGTTTTAATGTACTTTTATATATTTTTAATAATTATGTTTTAATAATTACTACAAAAATATACTTGACGGGAGACGCTACCGCGTCTTCTGATATATATTTTCCAGAAACTTTTTAAAAATAAAATTTAAAAAATTATTTAAAATCTTTTTTTGTATCTTATTTTTTTATCAATGGTATCTAAACCAGAGACAACTTTTATTAATTAATTGTAATTTATTACATTTAAAATTTTTTTTACTTACCGGATTTTGAACTTGGGATCTCAGGATTATAAGTATTGTACCTTATCCGCTATACCATTTTGAAGTATTGATGTATACATTTTTTGTTGTCTATGGTACATCGTACTATATTTAACGCAATTATATTGCCTTAATTTTATAAATTACTTTTTATAAATTAAGTTTAATAACTATTTCATAAATATCTTATTTTTAATTATAACTAATTAATACTCTTAATTATAATTAATAATAGACATTTATTATTCATTGTTATTTGTATCATGAGTAGTTTACTATTAGTGTTGATACTGCAGTGATACTGCGGTGATACTGCAGTCCACGGATATCCTAGATAGTGACCTGAATAATAAAGCAAAATGTTTAATTTTTACAATGAAATATAAATATATAAGTCGCAATTTCAAAATGTATTCTGTCATCAATAAATAAATACTTTATTATTTATAGAGTTTACATACGCGAGTAAGTGTGCGTATATGTCGTCTGCGTTAAATATTTTGAAGCTGAACATAAAAAATATATCAAATTCAGATTTATTATATTATTATCATATTGTTAATAATAATAATATTATTCACCAATAATCGTAGTTACTATCCAATTAATACTCGGGGTCTCTTTCACCAACTTCGGTTAAGCTAACTGACAGTTACATAGAGATCGTTCAGCGGACTCGTGTAACCGTCGGTTAGCTTAACCGAAGTTGATGAAAGAGACACTAAGGGGCTGCACACAATCAAGGAATAGGAACAGAGAATAGGAACAAAAACAGAGAATAAGAATTTCAATTAATCAGAAACGAAGCACTATGGAATACACAGTTTTTGAAATTCTTATTCACTGTTTCTGTTCCTATTCTCTATTCCTATTTCTTGATTGTGTGCAACTCCTAAGTCATGTAGTCGCGATAGTTATTTTTCAAAACTATTGAGCAATAGTTGTAGTTACTATTCTATTACTGTCCGAGTAACTATAAAAGTTGAATAGTAACTATAGAAATATGAATAGTTCTAAATAGTTTCTTTGCATACGGGGGTCGTATGCCTCTAGGCACAAGAGGTCAGGTGGGGTGAACCTCGCTTCGCGTGATTGTATTATTTCACATAGATTTTCGATTTTCCATGCAAAATGAAATCTACCACTGCTTACAGAGCACAACGAGGTCTATGATTGTATCCATTGTTTCACACGGATCTCCAAACGAATGAATTTCAGCAACGAGGCATTATCTATATCTAAATTAGGGCTCTAATTTTATTCCGTTTTTCGAAGATACGTGTAAACGTAAAACATTTATCCGTTTATATTCGCTTTCAAAAAAACGTTTACTTGAAGGTAAACATTTACACATTTAATTAGCATACCCGTTTATAAAAGAAACATTTTTCCGAATGTACGTGTTTTATTATACATTTAAATGAAAATACATTTACATGTATATTTAACATATCCATCTATGAAAAACATCTTTTCGAATATTTTAACGTTTTTTAATAAAATTAAAAATCGAATTTTTTGCATTTTCTCAACTCATTTCGTCACACTCCTTAATAAAGGGATAAACGTTTATATAAAAAAAAGTGAAAATATTCGGAAAAACGATTCTAATAAACGGATATGCTAATTATACGTGTAAACGTGTTTTCGTTTAAATGTATAATAGCGAGCCCTAATCTAAATCAATGCTGTATTTCCGGAAATCTATATTTGCAGTCTCTTTAGCTATTTGGCAATAAAAGTCTCCATCACTATTTAAATCTACTTGCCATTTTGATCTGATAGCTACCACATATATAGTGATATAGATTATTAAAATCGAGTCTTGGGAAATCTATTTGAGAGTCTTCCATTGATTTAAAGTTAGAGTGCCGAGCGTTCAAGTTTTCCGTTTTGATGTGTATTTGTAAAAGATTCAGTTGATTCGACCGTTCTAACATTTTATAGGCTATATCTTTTTCTAATTTATAATCAGTAACAGAAGGGGAGAAGGTTAAGTTGTATTTAAAATCATTGAAAAGCACTGGCAAAACTGTGTTCTGGATGACTTGACTAAAATATTTGTACTTCAATTTTATATTTCCATTGACTTTTTCAACATGATATGAAGCATTTTAGTTACTAATCTAGAAGTATTGACTTCTCCGGTTGTAAGAGGAAGCCTAGAGCCATCTGAAAAAGAAGGCATTTTTGGAATATATGTTTTTTTTTCTATGTGAGGTATTGAATCACGGAAACCTCTGTCAATGATGAAAACATCACCTTTTTTAAATGCAGTCCAATAGTCTTTTCCGAGTAGCTCATTCATCATCGAAGCGTCATTTATTTTACCAGTATAAGAACCAAAGACACCAGCAATGTAATCATCTAGATATACAGCCATCATTGACTTAATAAGATTTCGCGATTTATGCGAACAATAAGTATTTCGTTGAAGAAAAAAAGTCTGCACTCTTCTGTATAAATAAAAATACGTTCCATCAAAATCATTATTATTTTATCACCATTAAGATTATAAAAAATCTTTGTTGTTTCAGTCAAATGCTTCAGTAGTTCATCTCAATTACGAGGAAAACTTAAATATTTTTTAACAAGAGTCTTTTCAAGAACTTCCCTTAAAAAATCGTATAATATTTACTAACAGTGTGTCTTAATATTCCATCGAACTGCCGCTTCCTCACAAGTGCATCTTCGTCGCAATCGAGATAAATAGACATCTAATGCAAATTCTTTTTCTTTACTTGCTAACTCATATGGCTCGATCAAAAATAAGATTTTACTGAATTGTGTAGCATTTAAAGAAATTTTGAAAAGTAAAAGATCGGTTTTTATAGTAAGAAAAGAAATGACCTTTTTAGATTGAGTTATATTTTTTTATGTATATTTTTAAAAGTCTCTCAAGTAAATCGTGAACGTCAGTAGAAGTTAGTAAGACACTGGTTGAATGAGACTGAAAGTTATCGAGAATGCTCGAAGAATCTCCATTTCCATGTGAATGGCATATGCGAACACCATACTTAACAAAAATATCAGTTTTAATACTTTTAATATAAATATTTAAGCACTCTTCTTTACTTAATAGTCTAAGTGTGATTCAGACTTTTTGCATTTGAAAATGTACTGGGAATGATCTAAATGACTTCGATTAATAGGAACCAAAATCGAAGATCGAATATTGGAAGTAGAAGAATTATCGTTGTTAATATTAGCGAATGATGCGCTTCTTCTACTTGTAGAAGCTATCATAGATTCATACTCATTGTCTCGATATTTATTCTTATAATATTTATTATAACAACGTTTGTAATATACAACATTCTGTGATACTAAAATATAGGATGACCGTGACTTTTTTTCTAGAGAAACGTCACACACCTGTTAGTCATAGTGAATTAATTAATCTGAACTCAGCTCGAGGAAAGCTCATAATGGCCTGATTTACACCGTGCGCTTAGTCCGCGACCAATACGATAGATGTTTTTGTTTAACCTATAGGTTAAACAAGGACGCTCATTGTTTAGGTCGTGGACTAAGCGCACGGTGTAATCGTAGCCAATGCTATGCCGAGAGCTGTCAGATTCCGGCCAGCGTTACCACTTGGTAGTGTGTAGTGAGGGAAAAGTGGAGATAACTCCCGATAGCTGTAACTGAGTACGTGGGCTTGTAGCTATAGGCTCGTAGCTATCAGCAGTTATCCCCACTTTTCCTACATTACACGCTACCAAAGTGTGAAAAGAGTCGCATGCTCCAACATGTTCCAATATGCTCCTACGATAATTCTTACTCACTCCAACGCGCTTGATAGAATGAGTAGGAGCTATGATAGGAGCATGTTGGAGCTTGCGACGCGAACAATCCTATAGCTACAACTATTGACAACTATCCCTACTCTTCCTCCACCACGCGTTACCAAGTGGTAGCGCAAACCAGAATCTGGCACCACTGGTCTGGCCCAGTTTCGTCGCAGACGAGTTTTTCTATACGCGGTGTTCGCTGGTTCCGCGGAACGCGGGGCGGCGATTAACAGCAGCACGTTGCTGATTGGTTCGTATGAACGCGGGTAAACACCAACTGCGAATCCCGAACACGGTCGCGGCGCGGTATGTTAGTCTTCCCAACTGCAATGGGGAAGAACGCAGATATGCAAGGCGGTACTCGACGGCCGAGAACACTTGGCAGAGGCAGAGAAATCTCTACCCCGTGCTATTGTCGAGACTGATATAAATTGTGGCGGTACCTGCAACCAGTGGTTGAAAATATTCGACGGAAACGTAGCACGTTCTATCCCCTGGCTATTGCAGGTGCGGCAGGAGCGGTAAGCGGCAACTGGCTAGCGTCCGAAAACGCTTGGCGGGGTAGAGTACGCTTTGGGCCCAAGATTTGACAAAACCCACTTAAAAAACCCAAGATAAAATTCCGGTGTGCTTGAAGCCGAAATTGCATCACTGCTACGAAGCGTGATTGCTGATAGAACGTTCAAAATAATAGAAATTTTCGATGTATATATAGTCAGAGTCTAAAAGATTTCAACACTTTTTTCGATGAGTTTCAGAATGCAGCTTGCTCACCGAGCGATTGGTTCTTATTCACGGATTTGTAAATAAGAACCAATCGTTCTGTGAGTAGACTAATCCGAAACCCATTTAAAAAAAAGTAAATTAAAAATATATAAAATGACAGGGTATTGAAGAGCCAATCGCAGAGCTTATTGCGTAAAACAATTTATGAATTTAATCAATAATCACATTAAGTTATTATTCAAATCTAATCTGGTAAATTCGAACTCTTGACATGTTTCGACTATTTATTCGAGCCCTCCTCAGAAAAAGCAATAAGTTTTATTATAAATACGACTTCATTTTCTCAAGATAAATCGCTTTTTGGTTCCCCGAATAATTAGAGCTGCTCACATGACGGTTGGACAACCGTGTAGAGAATCTGATTGTGCTGATAAATGGAAATATAAAAATAGTTTTTTCCTCTCTTAGAATTAGTAGAATCAATTATTATTCTGGTAAAAACTTATCTATCGTGGAAAAATTATAATCGTCCAAACATAACAGATGTGTCAATGATAGAGTCCGACCGAAACCACATTTTGATCTTCGACCGAAACCGAAAACGAATATTCGGTTGTCATTCAATTTCGGCCGAAAACGAAATCGAAACCGAAACTTAGATAAGAGAGTTTTACTAAAAAAAAGAGACAGAGAAAAGCTAACGAAGTCACGTTTTTCTCGGACGGAGTCGAAATCGACTTTTCTTTTGGATTAATTTTACAAAGACCGTATGCTTTTCAGAAATCATGACATGTACTTTTTAAAAAATAAGATTTTATTAAAATATCTAACTATGATAATATATTAATATTGCATCCTCAACTTTTAAAGAAATCAAATCACATTTAGGTATTATTAGGATCATATAAAAAAGAAATATAAGTACTGGCCGTGACGATCAAAGCTAGATCTTCAATGCTTAAATAATTCAATCTGAATTACTATATACATATACTGTATATGTACTTGCATATATACCATATTTTGTAGTTATTCGAACTGCGCGCCGAATTGATTTCCCGGACTTATAAACGCAATTAAACTACTAGTAATAGTGGTAATATCGCGAATTAAATTGACAAGCAATTTTAATAATTTGATGCTTAATCAGACATCATATTAAGAAGATGTTAATATGCTGAAAAACTATAAATAAATTTATTGCGAAAAATATTACCTCGGCCTGGAGTCGAACCCGGATATCTTGTATTCCGTACGAGCGTCCTAAACTTTTAAACTACCGAGGAAACCAAAATTTCGGTCGGACTTTAGTCAATGAGTTAAAAAATTAAAAATCCGTCAGTGTAGTAGTAAAGAATAGTAATAATATAAATTTGAATAAGAATAAAAATGATAAAAAATTTTATACTATAAATATTAATTATAATTTTTTAACTCATTGACACGTCTAGAGATGTAAAAAAACGGTATTTTTACTTCGGAGAAAAGTATCAAGTAAAAACGGTATTTTTGATTACATAAAATTACATAAAATTCATGAAAAAACGTTTAGAATTCATGTTAAATATGTAAAAGAAATAGAATTCATTTTTCTTGTTATTTCGATGCTATTTAATACTTTTATTTTTATAATTTTATTGTTGTCTCACTAATTTAAATTTAGAATATGTATAATTACAATCACAGTATACAACATAAACAGTCAATTAGGCTAGTAAAGTATTATTCGTATTAATGACAGTATGGACCACTTACTTAACTTTTAAAATTGAAGTATAGTATAAAATATCATTCAAATAATAATGAAAGGTAAGGTATATTTATGACTACCGGCATTATACTATATTAATTATTATACAGTATTTTAACTTTTATAATTATTTTTACATAGAAATCTTACGGATAAGTGCAAAAACTAAATTCTGGAGCAATGGTACAGCGTTGAAATCGTGGAATGCTAAAAAACAAATATCTGAGTAAAAAACTGTCAAAGCCAAAAGAAAAAAATCATTATTTTACCCGAGTTTTTTTACCCTAAAATTCTAGTTTTTTTCCGTCGCTTACATCTCTAGACACGTCCGTTATGTTTAATTGACTATAATTTGTTTACAACCGGTAAATTTTTACCAGAATAATAATTGATTCTGCAAATTAAAAAATGTTATTTTTTTGAAAAAATTTACAAAAATCTACTATAAATAACAAATATGTTGAAATCTTATGAGATAAAGTTTTTTTTCCGATTCAAAAAACCTTTTTTTAAATTGTTTAATTTAGTTTGTTTTTAGTTTTAATTTTCATCTTTCTTAAAATATTAATTGTAGCAAATATAAAATATATTAAAAATTTTATTTTTTTAGCAAATTTATTAAAAAATCTATACGTAATGAACATGTAATAATATCCCGACTCTATAGAGCATTATAAATATTATTTGATGTACTTCGAATCTAATTTGATCATATTTCAATCTTATAAGTTTGCATTAATATAGATTAAGATGTATTTTGAACTTAATTTCCTGTAGTTCGAATCTATTTAAAATAAAAAGACATTTTATGATCAGTATATTTAAATAAAAATGTTTATTTCTTCACGAGCATGGGAGAATTTAACCATAATTTTAATAGAAGAAGGGAGGTGTTGAATTGTTCGTTGTGCCTTGCCTTCTTATAATTTATCACGCATCCTATCTTTCTTTTTCTATTTGTTTTCGCACTTTCCTCACGTCATATTTTTTAAAATACATCGATTTACAAGAAGTATTCTTATGACGAGGAGTGAGCAGTGAGCTGTGGTAGTATGATGCTGTGAAGTGGTAGCGGTGCTCTTGGTATGCCGGTGATGTTTGAGGTGCTCTGGATGATCGAGGGTCATTTGGATATAAAGGTGAAAGTTTAGTTGCCTTGACTTTGGCAGTGAAATGGGAGCCTCTTTGTACCTTGGACCGGCGGCAGAAGCCGCTTGTCGTAACGAGTCGATTGCAATAGGTCGTCCAAAATCTCCTTGTCCGATTTTCCCTCCTCGAAGCTGCAACACAATGCATTGTAGGTATATCCAGAAGAAACCTCTGGCTAGTTTACGGTGTATACAGCGGTTTTCCAATAAGTAGTCTTCTTTGTTTCAATATCTCGTTAAATATTATATTGCAAAATATTATTTATATTTCGCCACGATCGAGCGAAATAATTTTCTCTCGATCGTGGCGGAACAAAAATATAATGTTGCAGTATAATATTTTATGAAAATTAATAAGTTTGTGATTGTTTGCAAATTATTATAATAAAGAAGACGAGATAACTCATGGGATTCAAAATATTATTTATTTCGAAGTGACTTGAGATTAACCTTGTTAAAGTCGTGTTTACTCTTTTAAGTACAACATATATGCTGTACTTATTTAAGACATATGTAAATATAAAAATCTACCAATAGAAATAATACAGCTCTCTACAGCACTATATAAAACTGCATCTAATTTCATCTATATTATGCTATAAAGTACCAAAATTATGCTATAAAGAATTCACCACTAGTATCTACTTCTGATAATACATTTGGAAAAGAATCCACCACTGGTTGGTTATCTACTTCTGATAATACATTAAGAATCCACCACTGGCCATCTACTTCTGATAATACATTTGATGCAATAGTACACTGTAAAAAATAAAATGTTAATTTTAACTTATAGTCGTATAGTGGACTTTCTGAGACATGCAAAAATATTAAAATTAACACAAAAATGTTAATTTTTGCATGTCTCAGAAAGTCCATTATACGACTATAAGTTAAAATTAACATTTTATTTTTTATAGTGAATAATCGAAATGTTCATGATATTAATATGCATGATTTTTTATTACCAGAGCGTTAGTGATGTCAGTGAAACATACTGATGATTCTATTTTTGATGTAACGAATCTTACATTAAATGTTTTTACATGCAGGAAAATTCTATCAAATCTGTAATTTCCACCTCACTCTCTTCGACTAAAATGCATAATAAAGTAGAAAAGAAGGTAGTGTTATGGCATCCCATCTATACGTTATACAATAGTTTAATTAATAATCAATATTTAAATTTAAAACTTAACGATTACATCCGTCTTATTCAATCGATTCTAAACTCAAAGTTACGAAACATTTATTTCTTTGGACACTGTTTTTAAAAAAGTAACGACACTGCATAATAGTTTCGAAAGAAAAAGGGATGATAATGTGGCCTTCCATAAAAATAGATTTAAAAAATTGATTTTATTAAAAAAACTTTGGTTAAAAATTTTTTAACAAAAAAGAACTATTGTAGAATGTGTGCAAATATATGTATATCCGTATACATAACTTTTTCTGCATATAGGCTGCTCAGTACTAAAAATCTGTAATACATATAACATAAACTATAGATTAACAGTAGAGCTACAATTGATCTATGAATAACATTTTGATGCAAAAACCTTGAAAAAGAGACAATCAATACGTTAAGGGCTCCTACAAACGAACGACTTTGTAGCGCCACAATCGAAAGCGTCGACTCGTTCATACGGAACTATATTCTGTAGCGCTACAGGAAAGTGAACATATTCGTGACACTTTTTTCCGTAGCTCCCTATTGAGCTTTCGACCCATTATGGCGCTACAAAGTGGCTCGTTTGTAGGATCCCGTACTCAAATATACATATATTCGTGTGATAATATGCTCAAGTTTGAGAAGAACGAAGAAATATGTGTAACTATGTAAATGTTAAAATATACCTTAAAAACATTTCAAAATGCTTGAAAGTAAAAATGCGTTATAATAAATGCAGACTATTGTGTATTGGTATATTAGCATCATGATGTAACAGCGAGTTATTGAACAAAAAAATTTCATAAGCAATCATTAGAATTCGCAATCATTTAATAACAGAGATATTAAGAAGAGCTATTATATATTCACACTCTGTCCATAATATCACCTTCCCCTCTAACAAATGAACTTGTTAAATATTAGATATATATACATATATATACAATATGTATATATAATATACAGGGTATCTCACAAATAGGGTACGAGCCGCAATGGGGGCGAAGAAAGGGTCAAGAGGAACAAAAAAGTCTTATACCATTTTGAGATATTCGCTGTAGTTTTCGAATTAATAAAGAAAACGTGTAAACCAATGTGCGATGAAGCCGCGCCGTACAAATTCGTAGCGTAGCCCATTGTGCCTCACTCGACAGCGGCGGCGCGCAGCGAGGGAATAGCGCTTCGCCGCCTGGCATGGCGGTCCTATGTGTTTCACCGCATCTGGCCGCATCGCGCCTACACTATCCAAGAATGTTATTTTAGCTGAAGTTTCTACAGCGAATATCTTAAAATGGTATAAGACTTTTTTGTTCCCCTTCTAGCCCTCATTGTGGCTCCTACCCTATTTTTGAGACACCTTGTATATAGTAACAGAACGTCTGTAACAGAATATCTGTTAAGTTTTGACAAAGCACTCGTGCAGGTAGAACGGGCTAACTTGAATCGAAAGTCCTTTGCCATTTTGCAATTTTCGCAATAGTTAACAAAATACTAATTACTAAAAATTGAATAATAGTTTTCAATAATAATTTTTTTACTCAAATATTATCAATTTTACAGAAGAACAATATGAGACAAAAATTGTTTATTTTCTTCTCATGAAGTTCTGAGAATTTTTCAGAATTTTTTAGTACCGCATTTTCTCATGTTGGTAAAATTGTTGCCAATAAAAAAATACAGTATTAAAAGGTTGATAAAAAATTCTGAAGAAATTCTTACAGCTCTATAAAAAGAAAATAAACAACTTTTGTCTGTAGCCGTTTTTCTGTAAAGTTGATAGTACTTGAGTAAAATATTATTAAAGACTAATATTCGGTAATATTTTTTTAATAATTATTATCTTGTTAACTATTGCTAAAATTGCAAAATGGTACTTTTCGACTCTAGCCATCTTCAGCGACAATAATATATAAATTCAAGTTTAAAAAACATGTGTAACCACAAGATAATATATGTTTTTTAAACTTCAATTTATACATTACAGTCACTAGAGATGACTAGAAGTTAGCCGAAACGTTCGACGAATAAATCAACGGATACAAATTGGAAGAAGATATTGTTACATCAATTTTTGCGTACTTATTACAGCGCCAAATCACCTTTTTTTAACCTTTTAATTGTTCCAGTAGTAGATATATGTTTTAAGGTAATTTCGGACAACTTAATAAAACAAAATTGGGTAATTATGCAATATAAGGGACCAACCTCCAATGACTTTGACCTTGACATATGTTGTCAAGGTTATGACCCCGAGTGACCTTGAACAAATTTTAGTCGCTCGTTGTTCGTTAAAAAGTTATTAACAAAAAAAGTTCTTCAATAAAACCTAACTTTTGGACATGACTGCGCTCCGATGAGAAAAATTCCCTGCTTTAACAGCGCAAAATATTTTCTTATATAATTTGTGTCTTTAGAGCACAGAGAATTTGTATTTTTAAAAGTATAGAATTTGTGTTTTAAAGGAAAAAAATTTCGATCGTTATAGGAATTTGAGCGACAACGACGTAGTTGTATTTACAGTTACAGTGTTTATTTTCGCGAAATGTTAGATTTAAACTTCTGTCCATATAAAAAGAATGGAAAAGGTGTACATTATACATAATAAAATATTTTCTGCTTTACAAATACAAATTTTTTGCTTTAAAATTACATTTTTTTCCTTTAAAACGCAAATTCTATGCTTTTAAAAATACAAATTCTCTGTGCTCTAAAGACACAAATTAAATATAAAAAAATATTTTGCGCTGTTAAAGCAGAGAATTTGTCTCATCGGAGCGCAGTTATGTCCAAAAGTTAGGTTTTATTGAAGAACTTTTTTTGTTAATAACTTTTTAACAAATAACGAGCGACGGCTAAAATTTGTTCAAGGTCACTCGGGATCATGATCTAGACAACATATGTCAAGGTCAAGGTCATTGGAGGGTGGTCCCTTATATTGCATAATTATCCAAAATTATTATAGGTAATACACAATATTAATTCCGATGCAATGCATTAATGATTGCTAATAATACTTCTTTCTGCCATTTTAAGCCGAATATAGTTCTATGATAATACAATCAGATTTAGCTTCTCGATTCATCTTTCATCAATATATATACATCATATTTCTTAATATATACATAGTTTTTTTTTTAACTTCGTGCATTGAGAATTGAAAAACAATAATAGTCGCTGAATTTTCGTTTATTCTCAACTTTTAATCTTTACGTCGATGTTTATTAAAAACAAAAATAACGTTTGTTGAAAGACAGTAATATTTAAAAATTAAGATTAAGCGATATTGTCTGAAAAAATAGATAATTATTGAGAAGTGTCATTTAATTATATGCGATTCTATAATCATTATTGTTGTATCTCAATATTTGTTTTATCGGGCGAGGCGAACTCAGAGGCACGAAATTAAGGTAATTCTTTAGTAAATCGAGTTACCATAGAAATGTATAATTTTTTTATATAATAAAGTTGAAGTATTGAAATTGTGTGCAAAATTCTACGGTAGGTTAACGATGAAATAAGAGAGAAAAAAAATGTTGAAAATGTAACCTTTCACGTATAGTTAGTGACAAATGAGGCTCATAGACACTTTTTTGACTAACTGCACACAAATCTTACCATAGACTTTTCTCAAAAACGAGATTATAATAGTTTAAAAAATTATGATTTTAATGGTCACAAAAAAGTAATAGATTAACGGATATTCTGGAAAGATATTTACGTGCATAAACTTGCATATAAATTTAACCTCGAAAAGTAAATATAATCTTATCTTGTTTCCGTTCGATGAAGCTGCAGCTCTTGATTTACTATCGTAAATACGTGTATATCTTAATGAAATAGTATGTTCCACTAAGATATACACGTAGTTTTAATATTTTATTCAAATTATGCAGGTATTTGTAATTTGGGGTGGGCCCTAGTAAGACACCTCAAATTTTCGGCACTTTACTAATAGCATATTTCACTGGCAGAGCTGGTGCGCATTCAATGTACTTTAAAGCCGTTGTACACAAATCGACGTAAAGATGTACGTTTAATAAAAATATAGAAACGAATTAAACCGCCAAATCCTCAATACATTTTAATGTGGTATTTGATAAAATATACATTGAGTATTTTATTAATTGAGATATCTCACTTTTACATTCAGATTAGGTTAGTGTACAACAACATTAATGTGCACTGAGTGCGCACCAGTTCTGCCAGTGAAAAACGCTATAAAGAACCACCTTAAATGTATAGTTACTGTAGAAAACAATACTGATGTCAGTAGAGGATAATTGACAATAATACAACGAGTTCATATAATACGTGTAGCTGCAAGAAGGAAACCGTAGTTTTACAGTAGTTCCGCATATCAGTTATAATTTATTACAAAGTGCTAAATAAAAGCATAAAGAATAAAAAAGTAAATAAGATTAATACAAATATTTTAAGTAATATCGTTGCGCCTGCATTGACGCCACCCCACGCCACCCGAAGCATTGTCTTAGCGTCGCGAGACTTTTCCGAATTCGCAAGCGTTTGAAAAAAGATAGCGAAGAGGAATTGTTTTGTTCTAATTTCCAGACTGAGAAAGAATTGACAAAATCTGAATTAGTTCCGAGTTACGTTTCCACGACATTGTACATAACCAATTTCTCTATTAAAATTCTTGCTTTTAAACTTACTAAAACTGTTGACGATGAAGTGTGAGAAGAGATGAAGTGAAGAACTGTAAATGTTCTTTCTGTACGCGATTGTTTGATGAGCCACAAGAACGTGAACGTACTTGGACATGACATTTTCATAAGAGGGAGGAAAGGGAGAATATAAACGAAAAAAATGGAAATAGAATTTTAAATCAATAAATAAGAAAGATTGCAATGTAAAAAGACGGAGCATTTCTGATTGCAATATCCGGAAACAAATCAAAGAGGAAAACAAAATTTGGTAATTAGTTGAGTTTTCAAGCCTCCAATTTTGACAAATTAGGCTCATTCAACGTATTTTTGCATGAAACGACCGAATCAAAGAAAATTACCGCTCTGCTTTGCGAGCCGAGATATAAATCGTTAAAGATCACAACTACTCAGGTTAGGAAATCTGAAACAGTCACGCCAACACTGGAATGTGAGCATGTGCTGCGGTCATTTTCATGCTCTACGCTGATGCACATGCGTTTTGGGTACTTGTGTTGTAATAGAGGAAAATTTAAACTCAACAGAAAGCTCTTGACACCAGCTATTAAATTCTAGCATCAAAAATAAGGTATTCCATTTTTTTGAAAATTCAAGGTATTATATTTATATATTGGATTATACATACATACATATATATATAATATATTATATTATATATTATATATTTAATATAATATTGTATATTTAATATATGTATATTTAATATATGTATATTATTTAATATTATTAAATAAAATATTATTTTCTCCGTTTCCCAAACGATACGGAACATGACGTCCCATAACTGGATCAATGAGAGGTGCTACGGTAGTTTCATTTTATTCAATCTTTCGTTCATTTTCGCCCTTATCACTTCGCGCTAAAATAGTGGGGCGGATTTACTCTGTTAACTTTTGAAAATTCAGAGATTGAAAAAGCTACTCTAGAATATAACCTAGTGACTTTACTCTATATTTCCGCAACTGGTAAGTCAGTTTTGTTCGACCCGAGTCAACTTCCGAACGACGGTTGGTAAGATTTCTACTCGGGGTAGGATTTCCGAACGCACCCCAGAATGGGAGATAGGGTGGAAGTCGCTTTGCGTGGAAGTCGCGCGCCTCCAAGCAGGAGGAGGTGGGGTGAGAGTCGCTTCGCGTGGAAAGTTGTACAATATATTTTAAAGCAAAAAATTTCTATTTTATATAGTAGAAAAGACATCATTTTGCAAACTTTTTTTGTTCATAACTTTTTAATGAATAACGAACAACGGCTAAAACCTGTTGTAGGTCATTCAGGATCATGACCGTGACAATGTATGTCAAGGTCATTGAAATCGGTGAGATCATCGGTAATATGCAGTTTTATCGAAACAAGTAATTATTTCAATTTTTAACTTCACTTTTACATAAAAAGTTTATTTATATCTAAATCAAAATAACGCTTTTTGCTTCAATGTTAAATAACTCAATAAAAAGAAATGTATAACGCTCAACATAATAGTAAATCAAAGATAAAGATTCACGTTTTAGAAAGCTGTAAACTGTATTTGTGCTCGACTTCTCATTTAAATAAAACTTTGCAAAATTCGTAAAAAGTTTCGAGATTTTACGGATCTTTGTTTGTAAACTGTAATGCTCCGTAAAAATCAGTCAAGTCATTTTTTAAGAAATAAGCGACGACACGAGAAAAATATCAGGCGCTCTGGGATTTGAACCGAGGCGTGGTCTCCTCCATATTGATAGATTTCCGTCCTGCCATTGAGCCATACAGCCCCCTCACGCTGATAACTTCTCTGTTGTGCCTATTTCCTTCAAATTTCTTGCAATTTAAACTAAAGATCTGAAAAGCAGAGATCAATCTTCAAAATACTTTTTTGAACATCTTATTCTGACCATTTTCGTAAAAGTTACACTGCTTATCCATTTTATGAACATGTGACACATAATGCTGTAATTTCAGCGCGTAGTGTATTAGAAATCATTACCAGTTTTTATCGTAATGATTATGGAACAATACAATACTGATTCAATACTAAATCATTTAATAAACCTTAATCAAATACTGATCTGTATTCGTTACTGTAGAATCCATAATCGTTACTGCGAAATCCGTATTGGTTACTAAAAAAATGTTTACTCTTGCAATATGTAACAATTAATGTAAAAAAGACTATAAGTTGAGAATAAGCAAAAATACAATAACTCTTATTTTTCATCTCTCACAAGAAGATGGCAAGAATTATAAAGTACCAAATGGGATAAATCATAGCTCATTAGAAAAGAGAGATTGCGTGTACTAACATTGTAAAACGGTTTAGGTGAGTGGACTTTTGATTCTGAGAAACTGCAATTAAATTTAGGCGTCCAATCAGCTGTACTATAAAGTATTAAGACTGTTGGCCGTAAACAAGAAAGCGGCGGGATTGTGGTGCACGATTATACTTTTTTTTATCTGGTCAACGGAAGTTCGAAGCCCCGTAGTGTTAATTTTGTTTTTAAAGTAACAATTATATTTTATAATATATTATAATTTATTTTTCTTTTTCTCTATTAAGTAAAAATAACTGCAGTTTTTGTTATATATAACAATAAATAGCAAGATTTCTTGAAGTTTTAATTATTTATTATAAAATTTAGACATTGCCATGCAATGTTGTGTATGAAAATCAAAGCAAAAACTTTTAAAGCACAAACAGACGCGCACCATGAACATTTTATAAATAGAATAACTTTATAGAAAAAAATCAACTATGTTTTCCTTCGAATATTTGCAGCATCAAACGTTTTTATAAAGATAATTCATTTATAAAATGTTCATGCGCGTCCTTTTGTGCTTTAAAAATTTTTGCTTTGATTTTCATATACAACATTGTATGGCAATGTCTAAATTTTATAAATAATTAAAACTTCAAGAAATCTTGTTATTTATTGTTATATACAAGGTGTCCCGCAATATTTTGCCAAGTGCTTTTGTGTAGATAAAGCGGACTAATTAAACTGAGTCGAAAAGTCCTATTTGCCATTTTGCAATTTTTGCAATGGTTAACGAGATATTAATTACTAAAAATTGTCGAATATATATATATTGACCTTCAATAATTGTTTACTCAAATACTATTAACTTTACAGAATAACAACAAGAGACAAAAATTGTTTACTTTCTTCTCATAGAACTCTAAGAATTTTTTCAGAATTTTTAATCAACTTTTTAGTACTGCATTTTCTTATTGGCAACTATTTTTACTAACATGAAAAAATACAGTATTAAAAAATTCTGCAAAAATTCTGAAAAATTTCCCAGAACTTTATGAGAAGAAAATAAATAATTTTTATCTCTTTTTGTTTTTTTTTTCTGTAAAATTGATAGTATTTGAGTAAAAAATTATCGAAAACCAATATTCAGCGATTTTCGGTAATTAATATCTTGTTAGGAGAGAGTAGTAAATACGAATACCTAAGCAGAAAATGAAATAAAACAAAAGCCAAGTAAGAAATAACTTTTTTAATTGCTTATAATTATACATCAATTATTTGTTTATTTACGTCTACCGTCATTTTTTATTAGATTTGAACATAAAATAAATTTTTAATAACAAAACAAAACCTTAGCTGTTCGTGATTTCCCGACAACCATGGGGTAATCACGAACATAGTACTAATCACAGCTAATTATTACAAAAGTCATTTTCTATACATTTTCTTTCTTTTCTTTCTTTTTCCTCTTCTTTAGTACTTCATCTATCACTATTATTTGGTTACCCTCTTCAAAATTTTTCATGATTTTTTATGATGTTATTACTCAGTTGAAAGCACATTCTTTTTACCTTCTGATAAATAAAATTTCACTTAATTTTTATTTACAATTTGTGCAAGGTCGAGACTGTGTGCTTTATTGACAAGGAAACACAACCAACGGTCCCCCTCCGATTTAAATAAGCTTTTACTATGTTGTTCTATGGACAAAAATAAGAAAAACGTATTTTTTTATATCAGCTGAGTTGACTGGATATGAAAAAGTATAATCGTGCACCACAATCCGTTCAGCTATGCCGCGTTTTCTTGTTTACGACCCACAGTCCTAATACTTATCGTACAATTGATCGGACGTCCAACTTCAATTGTAGATTTCTCAAATTCAAAAGCCCATCAACCCAAACCCTTTTACAGTGTTAGTACAATCTTCCCTTTCGAATGAGTTATGGCTCATCCCATTTGTCACTTCACAATTCTTGGCATCTCAGTGTTCGGATCATAATAATAGCATATTATAATAGGAGGATGTTCGAGAAGCTAAGAGGCAATTCGTATATGGCGATTATCTTATTATGTGCTATACGTACATGTCTTCGGCACGAACGAGAGAGACGAGTGTAAGGGCAAGTGTGAGGATACAAAGGGATGTGAAGATTAAGGAACTCACGAAGGAGGTGAGAGATAGCGAGAGGATAGATGAGAGGCGGCCGCCACCACTCGCACACCGCCCTAGCGCCACCCAACCCATTCTATGTCATCTGAAACAGAAAAGTAATATCTTGACGTTAAAATATCTTGATTACTATTATAAATTTGAATTTGTTTTCTTCTTTTTGCAAAAATAAAATTGTTTAAAAACTTATTGTTCGTAATTAAAAAATAATTTATTATAATTTTTTACTATACTGTCAGAAATATTATTTTACATTTTAGTTTAAAAAAATCTTTTAGAATAGGCTAGCTTTTTAGATACATTACTATATGTCTCATTAAAACTGCATGATAGCTTTAATAACTTCATAATACTATTAATAATTTAACTACCATGTGTATTTAATGAAATGCACTGTGCATAAACACTATATGGGTTCATTACGCTTTTATATCAATTTTAGTATTAATTTAACATATCTGGGGAAACAGTAGTGTCTCGGAGCTAAGTATACCTTATTTGCTACTGCTATCTGCACATACACAGAGAACACTTTGCATTAATTTTATATAGTATATTGTGAATTCTGAAGAGGTCCATTATATAGCTTTGACGGAGATTTTTACTTAAATACATATTTTATTAGAAAATATATTTCAATGTAACAAATTGACTTGAAGTTACATTATACAAAAAAATGGTAGTGTAGCCAAAAAAACCGATTACAAAAATCCGTGTTGTTAAAAATGATCACTTTTGCTTCAATGTTGAATAATTCACAATCAGTGAAAAAAAATCATACAATGTTCAATAAAAAAACAAATTGAAAATAAAGAATCACTCTTTCTGCTGTAAACCGCCTTTTTGTGTGATTTTTACTTCACGCCATAGACTTTTGTAAAATTTGTACAAAATTTTTAGATTTGACGGATATTCATTTGTCCCTATAGCTCTATAAAAAGTCAGTTAGATTGAAATATTAATTACCGATTTCGAAAGAAGAGATTTCAACTTTTAAAATGCTTTTTGAAAAATATCGTTATGACCATTTTCGAAGAAGTTACTCTATCTTGAAGTTAAAAGATCATTTAGAATTAACGTTAAAAGCCCAAATTTAAAGTTTACGTATCTTTGCGAAAAATTACGAAGCTATGTTTGAAAAAGCGTTTTAAAACTTAAAGTCATAACTTTCGAATGCTTCGAATCACGTTTCTATGTAAAAATTTTATTACAAACGTTGCTAATTTGAAGTGGATCTTGTAAAATTAAAAAAATAAACTCAAACTTTGATGACGAGCACAGAATAAAAATCTCCTCAGTGCCGTGCCCTGAAAAAGAGAACATTATTTTTCCGTCCAGCAACTCCACGTGGCGTACATTGGGTAACGCTAATGTCGGCGGTGAACATTATTTTTTTAAGAAATGATAATATCATTTCGAAAATCCCGATCAAAAAGACCACATAATAATGTAAAATATGTGTTTTACACAAAAATGTTTTAGTTTTCGACATTTGTACTAAATGTTTCAAGAGAAATTTTTTTCATTTTATAAAATGTCAAAGGTACATTTAAAAAGCAAAATAATGTTTTCTTTTTCAGGGCACAGAACTGATAAAATTTTTTATCCGTGCTCGTCATCAAAGACAAAGTTTATTTTCTTAATTTTGCAAAATCCACTTCAAATTAGTACCGTTTGTAATAAATGTTTACATAGAAACATAATTTTTGTAGCATTCGAAAGTTATAACTTTAAGCTTTAAAATACATTTTCAAACATCATTTCGTAATCATTTTTTGCAAAACCTTCGTACCAAGCAAATGTTGTCACAACTTAACAGCTTGAGACGCTATGTTACACTAAGTAATGATAAAAAATATATCAATTTCAAAATTTTCGTTCTCGGCATAAACTCCACCTCACAAACACATATTAATGCGTATACTTTAATCCTGAAAAAGAATTTTCGAATCTGTGAAAGAGAAAAAAGATATTTGTTATAAAAAAGATTATATGATTTAGTACGTAATACAGACGGCTTTAGGATCACTTTAAAACAAGTAACTAAAGCGAAAGAAATCTAGATCTTTCACTGTCTCGTTCGCTCTCGGCGCACCGAAGGCGAGCACTCGGACATGCGTGTGTGGCTACTGCCACTTACGTGCTTACGCCAGGTCGCCGACTGGTGGCACTGACTAAAGCTCTAGATTAAAGTCACTAGATTAACAAAGTATCGCAAACTGCCATCATTTTGGCTCCATGACGCGGTTATTTCAAACTTATGTATGAATGTAATCAGGTTAGGATTGCACTTTTGATTGCACTTGATATATATAGATACATCACATTAAATGCAATATCTGCACTCGCCATTTTGGCTCCAAAGATACGTCACTTCAATTTTCCCATCGACTTTACACTAGATATACCAAAGTAGCGCAATCCTTTTATCTAACCCGAAATGCCGACAATTTTTCTATTGGCTATTTCGATCGCCATTTTGGACCTAGTGGCCTGTAGACCAATAAGCGCCATATCATATTATTGATATATGATATGGTTAATAAATCGAAAATGGAGGCGCTGGTTTGATATATCTAGAGCAGAGCTCCAAAGTCGGTGTTTTTTGGTTTGAAATTGAAATGTGTCGGTATTCACACTAATTACCGTTCCTACTCCTTACTTCATTGCTGTTTTGTCATAGCGTGCGATGCTCAGTCTCATGGACGACACATCTGAAATCGTTAAAAGTTTTTGACCTGTGTTTTCCGCTACGTTTATTCTGTTACTAATATTATAAGATACTATTATTCATAATACATTTAACTATAAAAATATGAATAACAGAATACTTTTAAACATAGTGAAAGACATAGGTCAAAAACTTTTAACGATTTCAAACTAGTGTCGTCCCTGAGACCGAGCGTCGCACGCTACGACAAAACACCAATAAAGTAAGAAGTAGGAACGATGTGAATACCGACACATTATTCAATTTCAAACCAAAAAACACCGACCTTGGGCAGCTCTGATCTAGAGCTTTGGCACTCACACTGTTACAGTACCGCATCACGATAAAAGGCTGAATTAATAGGCATGAAAAATAACGTGTTGGCGAAATTTTTTTTGCGCGTCATTTCGTTATTATATGCTTATTTGTAAAACTGTCTCGTACTTATCAAAGTCGTAAAAATGGACGAAGATTCAAATTATCTTGGAATTTTATACGTAAAAGCATATTTTTCACTACTTTCAACAGCTGTCAAATCGTGTGTTTCTTGCCTGAGTAAGCCTTCACTTTACATTCCTTTTATGATTATTTATTGACTGTGAGGGGAGGTAAGGAGAGTCTTTGCCCATTTTTATAACATTTTTTGATAAATATTCAGAAAAGGGGAGCCACCTCCGATGATCTTGACCTTGACATATGTTGTCAAGGTCAAGGTCATCGGAGGTGGCTGTTCTCCATTTATGTTATAAAAACTGTTCCAGATTGATAGTTCAAGTCAAGAATTAGTATGAATCTAGTATGAACGGAAGGTAGGAGTTTTAAAAAAAATTTTTTCTCTCTCTGTAATTTACAACATCGTAGTTTAAATTCTAGACTCCGAGATATATTCATCGGTTTGTCAATAGAATCCGAAAATTTCGTGCTACATAATAATAATTTTAAGAACAGATGAAGAAGAATCACAGTTCCAATCGGACACAGATTGAAAGGAACATACGACAACTACCATCGGACACAGTTCCAATTGGACACAGGTTGAAACGGACCGATTGAGACTGTGTCCGATTGGAACAATTAACCTGCTGTGTCCGATATTTTTCGTGCGCATCTGGAACCTTCCTATATGTATATTTATCGTGTGTATACTCTATCTATCTCTAATATTCTTTAAATTTTAATTACTCTTTAAATTTTAATTTCAGGTTCTAATGTGATTAAATATTAAAACCAAAGAAAGAATGTAAAGAATATACATTTTATAAATGGATAAAATAATTTCAATTCTTTATATTGAATTAATTCTTATGCCATTGTTTAGAAGCATTATAATAGTGACACATTGACATTATTGTACAAGAGAAAGGAAAAGAGGACACTGTAAGCAAGTGGAGTGGGCAGTGGTAATCAGGCCGCCGTGGCGGGCGTCCTTCCTGGTATAAACGCTACTAGCATACAGCTGATGTCGTCCGATCAATACAGAGCGTTGCGGTATGGAACATAGAGTACGTCACATGGCTTAACCTGTTCCATTCTGAGAATCTGTAAGTGACTCGTTTTCATGCAACGCTTTCTTCATGTTTTACCTTTTGTGTGGCCTCACAAATTTTAACCTATATATTTTATGCTCGTTTCTATCAATTCTGCTATTGAAATTGATACATAAATACAGCGTGACACACGCGCGCGCGCACACACACACACACACACACAAACACACACACAAAGCTCTATAATACAATATAATCACAAATCATGCGCACGTGTATCTACTTATACGTAAAAGAAAGCATCAAATTACTTTATAAAATATATGGCAAACACTCAGATTCTTGATCAGTATTCATGATTTTCTTATTTCATGTGATTGTTTTAAGTAATGTCTTACTACTAATATGGTATTCATAATCCGTTCTTATTTCAAAATCGTTTTAAAATGCTAATACGGCTCTCTGGATAAATCTTATATTTATATCTTATATTTAGGACCGTCTTAAGTAGTCTTAGAATGTCATGAACCAATTAGAGAGCCGTATTAACATTTTATTAAGACATTACTTAAAACGAATTTAAAAGAACAGAATACCACCTTCTGACTGATTCATGACATCTAAGATTGTACTTACGACAATCTTAAATATAAGAATCGACTATGAATAACGGCCTATGATTGGTTTATGACACCTTAAGACTGCACTTAATACGGTCTTAAATATGAGAATCGACTATATATCCCAACTCCGCCAGAGTTTTATATTTTAATTTTAGAGTTTATCTTTTGATTTTCTGTAGTTGTGGCAATAAAAACATTTATTCAGAATCATATAAAAGGAACAACTGTTTTGTAATGGAATAATTCGACCGGGTCATTTTTCCATAAAAAACGTGGCGTTCTTTAACTTGCGTTAGAATTGATGTCTATTAACCTAGAATGAAAAAACAGTGGAACAGCTAATGTCGGCAGAGAAAAAATCTTTATCATTATATTATTGAGCAAAGGTTGTGGAAATTATACGCAAATAAGAGAAATCAAGTTTGCCGGCACTGTTTAAGGTAGTTTTTTAGTAAATCGAGTTATAGAAATGTCTAATTTCTTTATATAATAAGGTTCAAGTACCGAACTTAACGTATATAAAATTATAGGATAGATTAACGATGAAATGAGAGAGAAAAAAATGTTGAAAATGTAACTTTTATCGTATAAAAACGATTAATGTGATTGTGGACAGAGAGAAGAATTCAGAAAGTCTTTCATTGGTACATTGTATCTCGAACCGACTAACTGACCGTCAAGTATGTAATATATAAAAATTGATGTAACTAATTAATTTGCGGCTGAAGAAGACTACAGTAAAGTTGAAACTAGTTTCGCTAAGGTTTTGTAATTTTTATAATAAAAATTGAGAAACTGCGAACATCTTGATTTTGCTCGGTTTTCGCCTATGTTTAAATTAAATTACTTGCTGACCTGATAATCTGATGGCAAATTGTCGGCAAAAATCGAACAAATCTTGTTGACATAACTAGACAACAAATTGATGACAAGAATCAGGAAAAATTTGCTAACATAAAAATTGGGCAAGATCTGTCATTATCATACGCATGCCCGCCACGACCAATTCGTTACAGTTCGTATTGTCCTCACGTGTGATTATCACGTCGTGCGTGCAAGAATGCCATCACGTCACCTTTACAATATGATGGGAGCTCAAGTGCGAGCATAAAAGATGTCACTGTGTACAATCATGTATGATGGGGCATATTGTACAAACGTAAAAAATCGTGTTAACAAATTTTATAACAATTAATATTTTTGTTTATTAAACATAATGTAACAATTAAATTTATTCCTATAATAAAAAATAAATATATCTAATAAAATTACCTCAAAGATAAAATAAAAAAGTTATACGTTTAAAATAACACTAATTTGGATATTATTTTGTAATAGTTATTATTAACAGTAGCAACCCGAAAAAAATGAACAAATTATTATAGGAAACTTTATCAGAAAGGAAATTAAAGCGTAAATTTCAAATTTTAACTCTTTAATTTTGTGTAAGTGCGTGCGTGTACGTACATTATATTTCTAGTAAACACAATGTTACATATAATGTACATATAACATTGTGTTTATTGGGAACATAATGTAGGGGAGACCGGGGATAAAAGTAACAAGGGGACAATAGTAATATCGTTAATATTTCTTAAATTATAATAGATATGTGTATGCGGCTGCATGGTAAAATTCTGTAGACAGATCGGTATTGAATCGTTCGTTATGTCGCTGGTTCTCGCAGCACGAGTGCAGGAATAGAAATTATTTTTTTCATGCATCAAGTAAGTTTTATTGCGTGCACAAAATCTAAAATTTTTTTTTCTTTATAACGTATAGAAGATATAATGTATTATCTCTTAATATGTTTTAATAATAACGGTTGTAACAAAATTCCTCAGTCTTTAAACAAACATAACTTTTTTCTAGTTACATAAAAAAATTAAAAATTAAAAAATTAAAAAAAAAATTTTGTAGCTAAATAAATTCCACAACTAAAGACTACATATTTTTTTAATGTAAATATTATATTTTAACTGTTATAACACTTCAAAGTAAAAATGTTACTTTTGTCCCCGGTCTCCCCTATGTACACGCACGCACTTACACAAAATGAAAAGAGTTAAAATTTGAAGTTTACACTTTAATTTCCTTTCTGATAAAGTTTCCTACAATAATTTGTTTCTGAATTATATTGAATTTTTTAAAAAAAGTTGTCTGTTTTGTAACATTTTCTTTAAAACGGTATAACTTTGTAAAAAAAAATCGTAAAAAAAAATGTTCCAAATATGGATTTGTTTGAAAATTAATGAGCTTAAAAACTCATACACTTTTGTGCCATGCAGCCGATTCTCCTGAGCAGTGCAACAGTTTAAAGAAAAAGTTTTTTAACTATTTTTCGATGTCCGCCTTCAATGTCCGCCATTTTGTATTACATTTTGTGTAACTTAAATTTGATCTCCATGGTCATCAAGGGGAATGTTCAAGCTTTAATTGAACTGTGGTTCATCTCGATACGATGATTTTTTAATTAAGTTATCGCTATTTGAAAATATTAAAAATTTGTGCTAAAATTTAATGGCCCATTTTTTTATGAGTGTAGTTCTTAAATTATAGGCATTTAAAGTTGGCGAATCATACCGCCTAAAATTCGCGCACTTAGGTGCGGTAGAATTTTTCGTTGTATCACATCTGAACTTCAGACAGTATGATTCGATACCTTTAAATACTTATAATTTAAAATATAGTTCTAAAAAAGCCGCTTTTTTCAAATTGCTGGAAAAAAACCGGAAAAATTTCGGTTTTTTCCGGAAAATTAGTTTTTTGGAAAAATTACTGGTTTTGCTATGTAAAAGACATAATAAGTAACTTCTAAATTCCTTTATAAAATTAATGCGATCTATGAAATTATGTAGCATTATTTTAATTAAAATTTTTTAATTATCCTATTTTTATAGTAAAACCTAATTTAACCTTCCTTTAGTATATCGCAAAGCTTAAGTAGACAGATTTTTAATTCTAGTTTGTCACACTCCGGCCTAATAAACTCCTGAAGTGTCTCTTTGTACCTTTTTTTTTTCAAATATTTTGTTACGAATTCAGTTTAAATCCAAATTATTTTCTAAACCTACTATTATCATATAAACATGATGTTTGGACTCTATATTTTTAATTCTTACATTAATGGTGCAATAGTGTATGTTTTGTATGTTTTATTGAATACATTATGCGACCTCAATCTTTTATACAATTTCAAAATTTATGTTAACTTATCTCGCTGTGTACCCTATATGCAATTATTTTCTTTACGGAAAGAACCGAGAAGAAAACGTGGTAGGTTTTACGAGCACGCGTGAATTTTTCCAAAATGAATTTTTCTACCCTTGAGAAAAAAACCGAAAAAATCCGCTTTTTTGGAAAAATTGGGTTTTTTCCCGATCCTTTAAAACTATAATTTAAAAACTATTAAAGCTTCAACATTTTAATATTAAAATTTTCGTCTCAAAATGATCTCAGAAATCTATTCTTAAGCATTGTTACGGTCTTTACCGAACACTCTGCATAATTATGCATAATTATTATATATGACCGTTTATGTACAGTTATGTGTGAAAAATTTCTTATCAGAAAACGAGTAGATTTAGAAAAAAATGATAGATCTTGCTCGGTTTCTGCTGCCAATCTGTCGTCAGATGATGTCAGCAGGCTCTGCGCGATTTTGACTCTCAATCTGCTGTCAAATTATGTCAGCAGACTCACCAATCTTCTGGCATAACATGTCTACAGGCTTTGTCGACAGATCCATAGCCAAATGCAGATACATATGGCTATAGTTATGTAGTGGAAATCTACTCGAGTTTGCTATCAATTTGCCCGCAATTTGCTATCAGGATCATAGTGCACTATTATTTTAATGCATATACATATATTGATGTACCTTAATGTGAGATATGTAGCTGATCGTAATGGACGAGGCAGGCTTTTGCTATTCGTTGTGTAGGTACGTCCCGTCAACTTTTACTAACATTCATCCACGGGTACGACCTTCTTCACCCATTTTTATGAAAGGAAAATTCTTCAGCGTTTCATTGTCATGTTAGCATAGACAAATAGTCGTCACCATCTAAAAACATTAGATAATACCGCGAATTATGATATTATCTTGTATGATAATAATTGTGTAAAGAGAAAGTTTTTCGCAGTCAAAGAGCATAATCGTATTTCTCAAATCCTTATTACAATAAAACATAAATACAATATTTCACTAAGTATAATTATATAAAAACAATGTTAAAAGAGAGAAAGAGAGAGAGAAGAGAGAGAGAGAGAGAGAGAGAGAGAGAGAGAGAGGGAGAGAGATAACCCTGCAATTATCACATTACTTATTAAGAACATGTTCCTGAGATAACGTCTCTCTTTTGAGTTGAAAATATTGGGTTAGAGGAAAAGTTCTGCGGTATTTTGTTAGCTCAAAATTATATATACAATATTTTCGTTAAAAATGATTAAAATTTAAATTGAAAAAAGGGTTTTAAAGCTTGAAATCTCTACTTTCGAATGGTTACTATATTTTTTGAATTTATGTGAGTTTTTCAATTTTTATATATATAAAACTGCGAGCTGAAAAAAAGGGAAATTTTTTTTCTCATTTTGTGGGTCTGTCACGTGCCAAAAAATTTGCAAAAATTTTTTACTATCTATATCGTGAAAGTTTGGAGTTTTCCTTACAAAATCGTTTTTAAAAAATGTTTCTACAATTTTTTTTGTTGAGTTATTCGCGAGTTAAGTAAAAAGGAGCATTCTGACTTTGATTCTATATATTTTACATTTAAAAAATTAACATGATACTATTCGATAGAGCAACGTTTCAGCTTTAAGAATCTGTTTTTTTAATTGCAATATGATTTTATATACAATGATTTTTAACGGAGTTATGAGCAATCAAAATCAGAATGCTCTTTTATTTAATCCGCGTGTAACTTGGTAACAAAAAGTCGTAGAAACATTTTTCAAAAACGAACTTTTAGGAAAAACTTTAAGTTTTCACGTCAGATAGTCGAAAATTTCGCAACGAATATATTCTCTATATAATAATTTTGAGCTAACAAAATTCCGCAGAATTTTTTCTCCAACCCAATACTAATACGAAGATGTTTCCAATAAACACATGTTGGTATATTATGTGTTTATCAAACGTAAATATAAAATTGATTATGGTATAAAATAGAAACGCATCGAGAAATATCCGGTATCCGGCATTATCCGATACTTTTTTACTATCCGACCGGATAGCCGGATATCATTGCTTTCCATTTAGTGACACAAGTTGACATGAATATCTTCCTATTTTTGTTACTCATTGAATTTTAAGAAAGATAGAATAATGCTTGTGTCGATTTGTGTCACCAAATAAAAAACACCAATTATTATCCAGTTGAAATTTTATATTGACGATTTGCGTTAATCATCATTACATAATACCTGTGCAATATGACGGTATCGACAGTATCGTTAAGAGTTAGGGCGCGTTCATATCTTGATGGAAAAGCAGAAAGCGGAAAAACAGTGATCAATCACAATTCGCGCTGGTAGTAAGTAGTATAGTACAAAAAGCCGAAATTGTCGATTACCAGTGCGAGTTCTGATTGGATGCTGCTTTTCCGCTTTCTGCTTTTCCGTCAAGGTATGAACGCACCCTTATAAAATCGGGTCTCTAATTCTTACATTATGATATCACCCAGGACTTCTACATATACTATTTCCACATATATTAATGCTAATACATATACAAACATGGTGCATTTCTTTCCATCTTTCAGGGTTACCACTTGACGCGTGCGTATAAATCAATATCATTGAAGACTACTTTTTCAAGAGTTAACAATCTAAGAATCATCACAAAAAAACTTAAGCTGTGTAAGCAGTAACCAATCCAACACGTTGATTTCCTTAGGGCTCTCGCAGACAAATTTCTGTAACAGTAAGCGTAAGGCGAAAACTTAAGTCGATGAACCAATCAGAATACTGTTTTAAATCTACGTAATCTGACGGAAATAGAAATAGCAGTAAATTTATCCATAAGTGAGTTTTAGTTGGTTGAAATTCGTCTTATTGCGAGGTTATGGATAAGTTTACTGTTATTTCCATTTCCGTTAGATTACGTAGACCTAAAGCAAAATTCTGATTGGCTCATCAGCTTAAGTTTATATCTTACGGTACTATTACCTTTGGGTACTTTTCGTTGTTAGTAAATAATGTATGCATTTTTTTTTTTATTAGCATCGCGTTCACATTTAGGAAATTTTACGCTTTTATTGTAACATATTCATAGTGTGGCACGATCTTTTAAAATATGTTTAAAAAATGAAAATGAAAACTTTAACTGTAAATAATAATTAATTGCAAATTAAACATTTACAAACAGGCGTGACATATCAAATTCATAGATGTTATATGTGATTGATGCGTACATTTGCTAGCAAGAACGTTCATTTAAATTTTGATGCACTTTTGTTTGTGCTATATACTTTTACTGAATCAGGTATGAAAATATGTGCTTCTGTTAGTAAAAGTGCTAATTTTTTATTATTTCTGAATACATTCATTTATCGAATTAATATGCACATTGACTGGTACGTGTACCCATACAAGTACTAAATTAACACTTTATGATGAAAAAAAATTATAGAACTATATACAAAGCGATACAAAGTATATACGTTCTAATAAAACAGAATTAATAAATTATTTTTAGAGCAGTTAGTAGAAATAGAATTAACGATCCGTCTTGGCGAATAAGGCCGATCGATTGAAGTAAACCTCGAAATGTTGCTGCTTTTCCTAAGTCAAGTTAATTCATTTACTGTATCGAATCATTTAAATATTGTTTTGACTCAGATTCACAGTAGATATTTAACACTTTTAATGCTAAATACAATTATTAGCCTTTGTTTTATTGCATTGATTAAGATCTTATCACACAATTGTAAAATAAATGTAAAATCAGAAGAGTGATATTTAAAAATCAAGTCCTTTCTAATTCTTATAGTAATTAATAAATAGTAAGGTAATTATGTAGAGATACGGGCCACCCCGATGACCTTGATATATGTTATCAAGATCATCACCCCGACTGACCCTGAACAAATTTTAGCCGTCGCTCGTCATTCGTTAAAAAATTATTGACAAATAACTTTTTAACGAATTGTATTAAGATTCATTTCTACTTAATGAAAATGAACTTAATTATAGTATTTTGGAAAGCTTTCGAGGTAAGCTACAAGAATATGTAATAAAAAATGGAGGGTTCTATTTAAAAAATTTAAAGTGACCTTGCTCTGACCTTTACGACGCTACCCAAGGTCAAACCAATGGTACCATCTTATGTCTTCCTCGAAGTCACAAAATTTTTATTTGAAACATTTTTCGATTTAACTCAGTGTTTCTGAGATATTTGAGTGAATCCTTTGAAATGGGACACCCTGTATAATAATAAACGATTTATTAAGACCGTATATGTGAATATACAACAAGTAAGAACCTATAACGTTTAAAACCTATAATGGTTGAAGCTGAATCTTAGATGCTTGAATAATTTCTATGTGAAGTTATATAATAAATATGTAGTCATTGCACTGCGCGCCGAATTGGTTTTTCGGACTTATAAAGGCAATTAAACTACTATAGTAATGTCACAAATTAAATTGATAAGCAATTTAATAATTTGATGCTCAATCAGGCATCCTATTAGAATGATATTAATATACTGAAAAACTGTAAATAAATTTATTGCGAAAAATATTACCTCAGCCGAGAGTCGAACCTGAATCTCTTGCATTCCGTGCGAGCGTCCTAAGTCTTTAGACTACCGAGGCCTTAGTAATTTTCTTCGCAATAATCGATATATAAGAACAATAACACACTTGTCTTAATGCATAATGCTTAAGACGCTCGCACGGAATGCCAGAGATCCAGATTCTACTCCCGGCCGAGGTATGTAATATTTTTTGCAATAAATTTATTTACACTCAATTTTTGCAGGAAATCACTCAGAACACTCTCCTTTACAACATATCTAAAGAACATTTAAATCGGTGATGTGTCACCTAAAATGCATATTTACCCTTAATTGTTATTTTCAAAAATTAATTTTTCATAATTTAGTTAAGCACAATTGATTTATCAATATAGAACCAAAAAATACATATATAAATACAAATGCTAATAAAAATCCGTCCACTAGAAAAAAATATGCCCCTGTAAGAGATAGAAGAACTCTAAATACAAACCGACCATAGAGTTTTTATAGTAAGAATCTCGCTAATTGTCTAGAGTCTTCTTACAAAACTAGAGATGAGGCATAGAAACTATATAGGGTGATATTCATAATCCATTCTTATTTCAAGACTGTCTTAAATAATGTCTTAAAGTGCTAATACGGCTCTTTGATTAGTTCGTGACATCTTAAGGAGATCTTAAAGATGATTAGTCATAGTGTAAGCAAAACTTACACACAGATAATTTACATGTCATTGACACATCACTACCCAGATAACAATTCATGAGGGCTTATATTGCCCTCACGCGTGATTATCACTGTCGTGAAAGAATGCCACCGCGCCATACTCACAACGTGATGGGGATACAAGTGCGGGCGTAAAAAATAACACTGTACAATCATGTGTTATGGGACATATTGTACGAACGTAAAAGATCATACTGTTAACCAATTTGTTTGTAATAATTAAGGTTTTCCTTTATTATTACATAATAATTAAATTTATTTCTAAAGTTACTTCAAAGATGTAATAAAAAGTTATATGTTTAGAAGAAAGAAATAACTAATTTGGTTATTATTTTACAATAGATGCTATTAACAATAACAATTTACATTGTTAACATAATTTCATATTCTAAATTTTCGCATAATTCTACATGTAATTAATTTAAATATAAAAAGTAATCTATAATAAGTTATTTAAAAATTACTATTTGTTTGTTTGATTGTTTACAAGAATAGAAATTATTAACTTACAATCAAGTTTTATGAAAGATCATTATTATTATAATAACTTTGGTTCAATTATTTCTGTGAAAAAGCGCGGAGATTCATAGGTAATTTGTTTCAATAATTTGTTAATAAAAATTAAGTTAAATATTTATTTAATTATTACTTTTTTTATGATGTGGGATAATATTCGTTTTTATCGAATTCGTTTTTATCGAATTCGTTTTTAGCGAAGTTATTAAAGTATGCTTGTAATCACACAGATAAAAAATTATTTAGTGAAAAGATGCTAATTTATCATTTTATTTAAATATTTTTTGCACAAACAATGAAACTCTAAAATCGGCTCTTACAGTTCACTTTAGAATTTATTTCCAAATATATCTGTTAAAGAAACATTCAAATCGGTTAAGAAATACAATATAACCTGTTTTGAACAGAAAATTCACATATACGTCATCGAGCAGTACGCGGCACCATCAGCAGAAGGACATAGCGAGTTAAATCTTTTTTTTTTTCTCGAATTTAAAAGACTATACAGAATAGAATAAAAGACATAGTATTGAAAAGTTCTTAAATGTTCTAATAAAATAATTTTTTGAAGTAAGTCCCAAAGGCTACAAAATGAAAGTATAGTACTTTTTTTCAAATATGTTTACCGAGTAAATGAAACTGAAATATACATTTTTTAAAATAGTTTATTTAAGATTCATACCGCTCACACGCGTACGGCATTCATGGGTGCAGGCGATATGAATCGCAATTGAAGCATTCATATGAGCTTCATGTTGCCCGCATACGTTCAACACTAACACGTGCGAGTAATATGAGCCTCAAATGAAGACGCATCTGCATGATGTGTGCACACTGTGACGATTATTACGTACGCGTGCGCGCACTCTGCAGGCATTTTGTTATCTGGGTACGTACTACTATAACAGGATGTCCCAACAACTATTACCACTTGAAATATCTTCTAATCTATAAGGTGTAGAGAAAAATTTATATAACCAAAATTACACGATGTAAAGAAGGCTATTATATGATGATAATAATTTTTGTCCAGGTGGAGGCACTTTAGAGATTTCAAGGTCAACTTCGTTTTTTTTTAAATAGAATTATATAAATTTTTTTACATAATATGATTCCTATAATTATTTTGCATATAAAAATATTAAGATAAAAGTATCGAAAAATCAATAGTTTATGAGACATTTTATACTTTATTCTGGCACATTTTATGTCAATATATATCAAAATAAGGTATAAAATATCTCGTAAACCAGAGCTGGAATTTAGTTGCACATTTCGGCTGATTTTCAGCTTGGTTCCTGCCCCTCACTTCACCAACCTGCCGATCGGCATTTAGGCTGCGCGTGGGTTGGTGAAGTGAGAGGCAGGAACCAATCTGAAAATCGACCGAAATGTGCAACTAAATCCCAGCTCTGTCATGAACTATTGATTTTTCGGTACCATGATCTTAATACTTTTTTATGCAGAATAATTAGAGGAATTATAGTGTGTAAAAAAAATCATATAATTCCGTTTAAAAAAACGAAGTTGACCTTGAAATCTCCGAAGTATCTCCACCTGGACAAAAATTATTATCACCATAGCCCCCTTTACACCGTATAATTTTGGTCATATAAATTTTTCTCTACACCTTATAGATTAGAAGATATTTCAGATGTTAATATAGTTATTGGGACACCCTGTTTACTACTACAACAATATTATCTGTATATATGTATACACATAATTTTCGTATAATAATTACATTTTAATTAGACGTTTAAGTCCAATTCTAAGAACTCCACATTGTTTCTTTGTGCAAACTACTAGCAGAGAGAAACCTAATAGTGGATATCCCGGCCTTTTTCATGAACCAAAACTCGTAGGGTAATGTCCACGTTTTTGTGGTTCTTTTCCATACTATTACGTGGATTAGACAAAGACGAATAATCAACTTTAATTGTTCGTCCTTGTCCCACGGAAAAAAACTGAAAAAACGTAGACATGATTACCCTACGAGGTTTGGTACACGAAAAAGGCCGGGATGTCCACTTTCAGGTTTCTCTGCTACTAGTCTGTGGACTACTATTTCGTAAATACAGATTGCACAGTTTTTATATAAAGCAAATGATGTCACGATATGACAGTACTAGAACGCCATATCGGACTCTTATAAGAAATGAAGATCTCAATTTCGAAATTTTTTGTCGTTCTAGGCGTAAACTTCTCCTCACGGACACATACATATTAATGCGCATACTTTAATCTTGGAAAAGGATCCGCGCTCATTGATGGATGTGGTAGCATCTCAATGTTTTATCCTGATGTAAGACAACGCTCACCCATATGCTGCCAGAATAGCAAATTAACTTCCTCGAAGAAAACAACATCAAAAATGCTACCACATCCATCAATGAGCGCGGATTTAAATCCCATTGAACATGTATGGGATATGATGGGAAGAAGATTACAAAGATCAGAGGAATCGCCAACAAATCTGCAACAATTGGAAGCAGCATTACATCAAATATGGTAGGAAATTCCTCAGATTTTAATTAGAGCTTTCATCAATATGCGTACACGTTTACAAGAAGTCATCCGAAGACGAGGCGGAAATACACAGTTTTAAAGAGCAAACATA
>NW_017257260.1:790440-793246 GCF_001594055.1 Mycetomoellerius zeteki | reverse complement strand
CCAGCAACCTCCCCGTGGTGCGCATCGGGTAGTGCTAATGCTGGCGGTAATTGAGTAAAATGCATAGGTAAGTTTGATACACTCCAACTTGATGTATCTCCAAAAAAAAATCGTACGAAGCTTAATTTTTTTTTAATTTGTAAGAGAAAAGTTCATACTTTACGGCGATTATTATGAAATTTGCGAAAAAAATTTACTCCACCCCGTAGAGTGTGTCAAACTATGCAAATTTCTTAAAAAAAAACACGTGCTTATTTTTTAAAAGACGCCAGAAAGTGATAAGTGAACAAACAACGTCGAATTTTTGGAATTAGACTTATTGTTAAACACTTTATCGCGACGAATTTATTATACGAAAATTGACATGAACGTGCGACTGCGTGTATCATAGTTTGCTTGAGATATTAGTGTGATAGTATATAAAGATATCTCGATGTGCTGTAAAATAGCGATCTCTGGTGACCTCATCGGAGTTCGGACTTCACTTTAGGATCCCCTTGAAAGATCTATTCCAGATACGTTCACTTGTGCGTCAAAATAAATCTATGAACGTTAGCAATGAGAAACATATTCGATTTTTAATTATATACAAATATATATACAAAAAATACATATTTGAAAATATATGAGTTAATACAGCTCAATGCTAATAATAATTTTTACTTCAAAAAAGCACAGTTATTTTACAAGTATAAATACAAGTATAGTTTGCCGATAGTAAGGCCAATGGATTAAATTAAGTTCTTCTCGAAATAGGAAAATACTAAAGATTTTATAGTTATTTGAACGTACGACCCTCGTGCTACGAAAGATCGATATTCGCTCATAATTCAAACAGCGTGCGTATATTCCCTCCACCTCTCCTGCACTTGGCGTTGGCTCATTACGCGCACGAACTTTATTCTTCTGCTTTAAACGTTGTTTCACCATTAACCCACTTTTTGTATTTTCCATAATTATATGACTATATTCAATTAAAAATTCTAAAAGCTAACAATACGTGGCAAGATATATCTTTGAAATTTTGAGAGGAAATCTTTTGAAAAAATATCTTCGATAAAGAAGACGAATTAACGTCGCGTAGTATAGTTGAAAAATTCTTCAATATATTACAAAGTCAAGCTACTTAATGCAATCTCAAATTACTATACATCGCAAATCACCTCGAGCTGTGCGAATAAATATTTATTTTGCGACAATGTAACAAACTTTGAATTATAGGTGTTCTATTCACTTCTACTTTTTTATGCACTTATTTCTCGCGCTTGTATAGAATTAATCAATCGTTGAAAATTGTTTATCATATAGTAACTTCTTTTTATTAAATTTTAAAACAATTTTTCTCCTCTCTAATTTCTCTCTTTTCTATAAAATAATATATACTAATTTTTTAATTTCCAATAAAAAACTTATTCTTTAACCATATTTTTCAGAAGTTTTAAATAATAAAAGCTTCCTATAGCCTTGAATTTACCAATTTATAAACATTAACATAATAAAACTACTGTAATTTAAAAATGGATTATTAAGTCTTATTACAAAAACAAGTATGACTTTGTATATAATTAGTCTTCTTGTATTTACTTTTAATCGATAGAAAAGGCGCAATAATCCTTTAAGGAAATTACTTTTATGTCCTCGTTTCTAACTATTTGATGTATCGTAGAAGAACATGATGTTCCTTTGACCTGTTGTACCTTTAACCATTTGAATTTATAAAAAATCTATTGGATATTTGTAAAAGTAAAAATATATAGTTTGTAGTATAAGCACCAGAGGTGTTTTATAACTTACAATTATAATCATGAAGAGAATTATACTCCTATGAAAAATCATTTATTGTTTTCAATTTGAATGAAGTAATTTCAAAACGCTTTTTAATCTCATAAAATGTTGTATATTCTGTCTTATGTTGGAATTGCCTCACATGTTAAATAAATATTCAGAAAAAATTATTTAAAACTTAATACTGTCAATAATGTAAATAAAATGAAGGGCTACGAGCCAATTAAAATTTAAAAGAATATTTAATATTAGTACAAACGTTTCGACGCCGATCGGATCATTTTCAATGTAAAAACAAATAATATTACATAAGTTGTCGAAGTCTTCGGTCAAATTACAATAGTATCAAGTGAAACGTATCGATTGTTCCTATATTCCCTCTTTTTTTATGTGTGTGGTCCATTTATTTGTAATGTTAAAATTAATATCGCTCAATGTGGCTGATATAAAAGTAATCTCGTCTTATTTTTAAAAAAATCTGTTCACCAAAAGAAAAACAAATTGGCATCTTCCTGATTGTTACTTAAGATCAAAAGTCAAAATAATCTGTGATATGTAAAACAACCGTTACAATCATAGTTAAAATTAAACCACATAGTCAAGTATAAAAAACTGTTCATCAAAAGAAAAATAAATGAAAATATGTAATATGTGAAACGACCGTTACAGTTAAAATTAAATTACATTATCAAGTATGTACATTTTAAAATAATTTAGTGCCGATTAAGTTACGAACATATATATATACTTTATTTAGTCGCAATAATGTGAGTCAAACGTTAAGAGAAAAAACGTAGAATTAAATAAGTCGTACGTAGTAATCAGAAGTAAGCCATAATGCGGTATGTTAGAGTGTTCTCTCTATAAATAAATAAATCTCTCTATAGATAAATCTGCGTCTTTGTATGATAATGTTTATTTTTATATATTTTATATATAAAGTTATATATATAATGTAAAAAGACTTTAAAAATATAAAAATATAAATAAAATTAAACTTTTATTGAATATCTTATCTTTA
>NW_017257260.1:787802-790376 GCF_001594055.1 Mycetomoellerius zeteki | reverse complement strand
AAAATATAGCTTGCACAAGAAAAAATGTCAAAATTGATCAAAGGTATACCATCTTCCCCTATGTATATTTTCATGGAAGATTAATTACACGCACGCACACACGCATGCGCGTACACGCAGCACACACACACACACACACACACACACACACACACACACAGAAAAATTCTATAATAAAAATTAATTGTATCTGCTAGTTTTTTATGTTCAATGCGATTTTTACTTCAAATATGCTGTTGTATTACAATTTGGAAAAGAAAAATTTATGATATTAATTTATAAAAGAATTTATTTAAAATTAAATTATAAAATGATTGATTTAACATAAGTTAAATTAATAGCTATGCTACAAGTACGCCATATGTAATAGCTGCGGCGTACCTACACTTAAAACATTCTATTTAATTCGAAAATATATTGCTGGAATTTTCAGCAGAACAAAGGCTCGAAGATTATAATTAAATTTTATAATTATCCAGTAAACGAGAATGAAGTGAAATGAATAGAAATGAATTCATTTCAACATTTCCGAATTCGCACTTCTGATTTTTAGAATCCATTTGAATCCAAAAATAATTATAGGGGAACCTGGGGCATTATGAAACTATGGGGTATAATGGGATATACTCGATAATCGCTTTTTACAGAGATGTTACTATATAATGAAATGTTAGGCAATACAGTTACTGCTAGATTATCTTATTATATACTGTTATCAGTTGTCGTATTATTTTTACCTGAAAGTTGCTAAAAATTGTTTAATGCGTTTGCTGTGGTGTCCGCGACTGAGTTACAGTTTCTTTGGTATATTCGCGTAAAATAAGCAATAATAAAATTCTGTTTTTTATTATCACAAGTACATTTATCTTATTAAACGATCTTTTCTTGTCACTTTAGTAAAATCCATACAAATATATTGATTATTTGTGGTATTTTATATTATCTAAAATAAAGAAAAAGGATCTATAAGGGACGATTTCGGCCCTATCCAAATTTTGTTCAAACTCATGAAAATTTATTCTTTGAGATCAATTATATTCAATTTAAGTAATTTTAGCTTAAACGGAGCGGTGATATTGCCATATTTATACGAAAATTAATATTTTGAATACCGCATGTTTTATTGAAAAATCTAAAAAATCATGATAGTCGTATTGAAAAATGATCTGAATCATTCTGGAATGGCAGAGTTTTCTCAATTCTCATTACATTTCATGTCGATGCTCTTATACAGGGTGTCCCAAAAAGATCGGGACACTTGAATATCTCGGAAAATATAAGTTTTACGGAAAAGTGTTTCAAACAAAAGTTGTAGGATTTAAAAAAATCTATTTACTGATCTTATATATTAGTTTGACTTTGGGTGGCATCGCCAAGATCAAGTCAAGTCTTGCAAATTTGCCATGTTAGTTCCTGATATGGCAGCATCGCATCCATACTAGCTCCTTATCTAAATTTCTACCAGGGAGACTTTTATTTGTATAAATAAATTAGTAATTTGTTTCAATGTGGTTTGTTATTGTACATCAATATCTGTAGTAAAACTACTAGCACAACAAAAATACAAATAATTTCATTGCATAGTAATTTACGAGTCTGAGAAGAAAAAGTGTTCAAAGTTCTCCCCTACGCATTAACATTAGTCTGTAATGTAGAATTTGTGCCTAAAACGATACAACTTTTTAAGGTGATCTTACACAGTCAATAATACTGATTAATAACGTTGAACTAGTAATACCTTAGAATATATACTACTGGAAGAGGAATAGGGCGCTGAACGTGAAGCCAACATCTGTGCGAGAGAGAAAGGTAGTAAGGGATAAATGTTCGCAATGCGCATGTGCAGCACCGTTATCTATGTGAATTGTACAGTTGGTTCAGTGTTTCTTACACATTCGTACCTTACACAGATGATAAGACGACGGTGTTGCGTGGTGTTGCGCATGCGCAGTGAAAACATTTATCTCTTACTACCTTTCTCTCTCGCACAGATTTTTGCGTCAGCGCGAGTCATGGGAAGTATAGACAGTGCCCCTTCCATTTATGTATGTTCTAAGAGTAATACTGACAGTACGCATAAATATTTTCAGTACTTCTGCAACCTTACATCAGTATTGACAATATACTTCACTTTAATTTTATGTGCATTTCCTATTGCACTGTGACATACTGTGACATGGATCCTAATAAAACGATACTGATGCTTAAGAATCAAAATCCAGATCACCGTCAATCCATCAATATTAATCACATACAATCAGTAATATTGTCAGTATTTTTTAATACTGATAGTATTATTGACCGTGTAGGACTTTTAAAATTGAGGTCTTCTTTATATACCATTCCTTAGTCCAATATAACCACTTGAGCTGTCAAGTCATGACAACATTTGTTTGATATAAAATTTCTACAACCTGTACTTAGGAAATTGGAAATTAGTAGGTTACTCAAAAAGAAACAATGTAAAATTCTTAGAATTAGATTTGGATGTCTAATCCTATACAAAATTGTTATACAAAAATTTTTGTGTACTACTGTGAAAAAATACCGAGACTGGTCCAATAAAACGCAAAA
>NW_017257260.1:775127-785193 GCF_001594055.1 Mycetomoellerius zeteki | reverse complement strand
CACACACACACACACACACACACACACACACACACACACACACCCTTTCTCTGTCTTTTTCATTTTTTAGCTCTTTCCTTCTCCTGATTTTTGTAAAAGATAATCTTGCGTTGCTATTGTTACTTGTAAGCAATTTTTGGCGAACTTTCACAAGAAACTTACCGAGAGCAAATACATTTCGAAAGAACGCAAATAGTTGATCGTTTTGGCACTTCGCCCCTCGTAGCACTCTAATTCCTTTCGAAGTGTGTATTTCCTATTTACAAAATTACATCACTATTCATACGAATTCACACCAGTACTTAGAGAATGCAGATAGACAGGCAATCAGATAGATATGTGAGCGGCAGACAAATACACGCGTGTGCACATAATACACGCACACACGTACTTTTTATAAACAAATGTGTGTGTGTGCGCGCGCGCGTATGTGTGGATGCGTTCCGAGTTACGCATGAAGCGCATAATGTAACGTTTTATCTTTCTTTATTAATTGATAAATAATAAGAACAAATGATGCATCATGCGCTTCATGCGTAACTCGGAACGCACCCTGTGTGTGTGTTTTTATGTGTGTGTGTGTGTGTGTGTACGGTAGCAGCGCGATGACAGTAGCAGCGGTGATAGCTTACCACGACTACCGCATACGTCGCGTTCCACCCGCAAGCTTACGCGGTGACTTTTGGACTGACAGAAGGGTAGTTTCGTTCACCGCGTCGTGCCACTACATCGCTGCCACCATTCGGGCATAGATGTTACTAGCCGCCATCGTAGTCATCTGTTTCGCAACCACCCATCGTCTATTGTTTCGCGAAGCGATTGGCTCTCTCACAGTACGTTTTAAAATTCGCTTGGTACACTTGTGAGTGCAGATAGAATAATATAGAATTAAAAAAAAGAATTTTTACAACCTAAAGAACATTAATGCCTATTTTTATTAATGTACATAAACTTTAATCTAAGTTCAACATATTTATTTTTTCGAGTAGTTCTAAAAATTAGAAAAAAGTAAATTGAATTGAGATTAAAGTTAGTCTACATTGGTGGAAACGAGCATAAAACATTTTATAAGACGTCTTATGACTTTCTCGATTTAAAAACATTTTATAATAGATATCATATCTATTATTACAGACAGATCGTTATCGAAGTTATATAAATATTATATTATATATCATCATTATATATCGATTCCGCCTCATTCTTTCTCATGCGTTTTCGTATATTCTTATTTTTATTTTTATTTTTTTATAATATACATCTAAATGTCATCCAAAACAAAACGTTTTAAAATATCTTAAGGATGTATTAGACGTACAATTCCTGCAAAGAAAATTAAATTTGGAAGTAGGATAAAAACACTAGATGTGGATTAGGCACTAATTCCGGATCACTTTTTATATTTAAATAATTACAGTATTTCCCATTAAATGGTATGTATGTACATATCACAAGTTTCTTTAGCATTTATTTTATCTCTTTCAAGTGTCAATTGAATTGAATTTATTAGGAACAGCGCTATACATTTTATTGATGTCGTTAACTAATTAAATGTGCGAGGGTAACGAACGTATGTATCTTTAAAAATTCATTCAGAGCGTAATATCATAAGAATTGCCTTATGGCTTTAATAGTAGGTAGTAGATAGATAAATAGATATATATTTATTTTTTTTTTTTAGCGACTCAGGGTTGCGCTCTTTTATAACGTACAATTGCATTACATACTTTTTTTGATAGTACTGTTAATACTGAATCCTATTGTAATCTATTAAGAAATCATCTTCTCTTATTTATAGAAGAATTACCACTTAATGTGAGAAGAGACTTGTGGTTTCAACAAGAGGTGGTACACCTCTTCATTTTTCCAGAGCAACTTGTACTCTTTTAAATAAGATATTTCGTGATAGGTCGGGGAGATCCTGTTCAATGGCCTCCTCGTTCACTTGATATTACACCTTAGGACTATTTTTTATGGGAGTATATCAAAGAGGAAGTCACATCTCAACCATTTACGACGAAAGAAGACTTAAAACGAAGAATACGTACAGCTTACACTAAGATGAATCCAGAAATGTTGTTTAGAGTTAGGCAAAGTTAATAAAAAGAATTAATAAGTGTTTAGATGTTAAAGGTCAATAGTTCGAACATTTAATAAAATAAAAAAAAACAGAAAAACTATAAGTCTTATTTAATTTATCATTAATTTCAATGCACTCTACATTAAAGTTTAAATGTTTATAACTTTTGATAGGAGCATTTTCCAAAAAAATCAAGTTTCAGACAAAGTTACTTGTTTTTTCCCGTAGAATCCAAATATGTAAAATTTTACAGTGGGTCCCATTTGTAACTTTGAAGTTACCCCCCTCTCCTCTTCAAAGTGGGACGGGAGTGGATTTTTGTTTACGAAGTTAGAAAGGCCCCTCGAATATATGAAACTTTTTCATGAACAACTTTTTGATAGGACAAATATTTTTAGAGTTATTAGCTTGTAACACTTTACGTGGGCCACCCTGTATATATAGCAGTTTTATTTCATTATTTATACAGAGTGTCCCATTTTAAATAATACATTAAGATTTCTCGAGAACTATGGTAGATACGGAAAAATATTTCAAACAAAAGTTGTTTGATGCGGAGGAGGACATAAGAAGGTACCATTGATTTGACCTTGGGTTGCGTCGCAAAGATCAGGTCAAAATCATGTCACTTTTTCATCAACCCCGAGTTTTTCGACTGGGTGGTGGGAAGCTCCCTCTTCCCAACCAGAGAAGAGATGATCCCCCCGTATACGGAGCTACTCGATGGATAAAGTGAGGAATTCGGGGTATCGGCCGACGAATTGAAGTCAGTCGCGAAGGGGCTCGGAGGCACATCTAAAGTCAGATGGGGTCCCTAGGAGGGTCTGAGCCTTAGCCATAGGCGATCTTGTCCCGCGGGTCCGGGCCCTCTTCACGAGCCCTGCCTCAAGGCGGGCAGGTTCTCCTCTGCATGGAAGTGGGCATCATTTGTCCTTCTTCGCAAGGAGGGAAAGCTTGCAGACTCCCCGTCCGCTTACCGGCCGATCTGTTTGCTGGGTAAGATAGGGAAGCTTTATGAGAGAATCATTACTTCCCGTATCACCCAGCATCTGTCCCGGTATGGTCCCAACCTGTCGGACCAGCAGTTCGGGTTCCGAGGGGGACGGTCAACGATGAATACCATTCTCCGTGTCCGTTCCCTCTCGGAACAGCTAATCGAGGACGGAGTTGCTATGGCTGTATGATTAGATATAGTGCCTCCAACTCGTCCCTAGGGACGCGATCGGGAGGGCCGTCGAATATCACGTTATACACATCTTTCAATGTGTGTTGGCTTCCTGTATACTTGATGGCTCAGGATATTGTCAGCCTTCTTTGTGATAATTAGAACATCCAGAAAGGGAATTTTACCATTCTTTTCTATGTCCATGGTGAATCGAATATTGGGATTGTTGAAGAAGTTTAAAAATTTGTGAAGTTCATTACTACCATGTCTTCAGATTATGAATGTGTCGTCTACATAGCGGAATCAAACTTCTGGTTTGTTGGTACAAATGGCTTCTTCCACGAAGTGCTCCATGAAAATATTTGCAATTACAGGAGAGATGGGAGAGCCCATAGCCGCTCCAAATGTCTGTTCGTAGAATTGGTCATTGTAGGAAAACTATGTAGTCGTTATGCAGTGCTCAATTAGAGGGATGATGTTATTGAGAACTTTGTGTGATGTTTTAATTATAATATATATCTAGAGTTTCTTTTATCGGAACGTTTGTTAAAAGTGACTCTATATTGAAACTCATCAATATATCTTCAAGATGCAGACGAATTTTTTGGATTTTTCGTAAGAAATCCGTCCAACGTAATTGTTATCCGAAAATTTATGTGTATGTATAACATACATGAGTGAGATATTGATGTGTCAATGACACGTAAATCTGTTTACGTAAATACTATTTACAATATGATTAATCATCTTCTCGCTATCCCTTAAATGGCAACATATAACTAGTCTAATACAAATAGAGACGTTAAAGAATATATAGCGAAGTGCGAATCATATCAAAGAAATAAGCCTTAAGAAATAAACTAAAAGACAAAGATGCCATTAATTTTAACAGATACATCTAGTAGACCGTTTAAAAAATGTGAATTGAATATTGTGAGACTACTCAGCGTAACTTCAAACGAGAATAAATACCTGCTCATGTTTCAAAATGATCTCTCGAAATTCAGCAAAGTCATTCCGATACCTAAGCAGCCTCTGTACTTTGTAACTCGTTATGTGTTCATAACGACAATACGCAGATAGTTGCGTTTTTTACTATCGAAAATATTTGCGCAACTGTCGTTAAGATCGAGAATTGTCACTTTGAGTACATAATGATTGTATAACGATTTGTCGTTATAAGCATAATGAGCACGTAACGAATTACAGAATACAAGGGCAGGAGATAGCCATCGCAACTAAAAAATTCGTCACCGAAATTGTCTATGAATATAAAATTCCAGAAACTGTATTGATGGAACAACGTACAAATTTTCTACGCAAATTATTTAAAGATATAAGCAAATTGTCAAAAATTAATAAAATACAATCTACTGCTTACCACTCGGAGAGCAATGGCGCTTTAGAAAGGTCACACAGAACCTTAGCCCTGAATAAAATAACGATTTTATTTTGAAATGATATTTGCCAGATATCCGGTATTCGGCCGAATACCATATTTCTAAACAATATATCAGTGATAATAAAAATTTTCAGGGTATTCACAACACGTCTGCATGTCACGATGCACGTCATTTCAATATAAAATTTCGGCCGCATATATGTATATATATCCGAAAACCAGATAGTAGTCGAATATCCAGTGCATCTCTAATTAAAACCTACAAATAAGCATTATAATGATATTTAAGTAGTACTTACCTCATTGGCGAGAAGGAGGAGGTATTAAGCTCCGATCGGAAGGAGAAACTTTCACAACTAAGCGGCCCCGCTCCTTTACATCCAACAAGATGGCATCCACCACCTTCCAAGGCTCTGGCTCGAGAACGAGCTAATCAGGCACCGAAGAACGATGAAGTTCCACCTCCGTAGAAACTATAAGGTGTGACATGCCTATACCAAAAATGACGCCAACGAGCGTCACATGTCGCTACTGTCAAATTTCTGTTGCAAAGAGTGCAACACGCTGCAATCACTTCGCGAGATATTATTATATATTTACTTAACGACACGACGTTGACGAATGCCGACATTTAACTAAATGTACACAGGGTGAGGCATTTAAAGACCATCTGGGCTGCGTTCGGCTGAATTCATATATTATTGTAATAATAGTTGTTTAATAATAAATTTTGGATATTAGTCGACATAAACCTGTCACTTTTCATATAAAATTTAAAGATCTCGTACATACACATTCCCCCTAACTTTCTAGATATCACATGTAGTTCGATCCCGAGTTATAAGGATTAAGTTTCTTGAAAATTAGGACCGATGATCGCACTGTTTGTAGGAAAAGGCGTAGTGTCCTTCTCAGGACATAGACACATATTCCGGAGCAACAAAAAATGCGTTCGATTTACAGCTTTCGCCTCTGTGTGTGATTGTGTGTAGAGTCTTAGATAACAGAGATGCAACATATTGAGGGGATAAGTTTGATTAGCTGTCTAAAACACGTGATTTAGTCAATACGTGATTACGACACCATTTTTTTTCACAATGAGTTCACACGCATAAATTATTGTAGCATGTGGTGATGAGATACTACGCCAATAATAGTATCCTCTGAAAAAAAATGGCGGCGGTAACCCAGCCTAACCTGCTCGCATCTCTGATATCTAGTAACTACTCTAATTGTGTACCTGTGAGAGAGAGTTTATTTACTCGTAACATCTTTCCATATCCCAACCTCTTTTCATCCTTTGTCGCTCCAATTTAATCTGAAAATATTCTCGAGCTTTGGATGTAACATTCAAAATTTTTATAATTAAATATAAATATATAAATCCCCAGTGAGAAATGACAATGGAATCGACGTTGAATCGACGTTGATTTGAAGTCGATTCGATGATTTCAATGTCGAATCGACATCGGTTCGACATCGATTCCATTGGGTGTATCCAGAAGCACGACTGCTCATTGAGCGCTCAGTGAGCTCTTGTATCTGTTTGGTCTATATTTTTAGCTCTAATGGAATATACCAATCAGATGCAAGAGCTCAATAAGCGCTCTGCGCTTCTGGATGCACCCATTGTCAATTCTCACTGAGTCGCAATTTCAATTCGATCATTAATAAGTAAATGCTATAATTTGGAGATATATGTATACTCTCGTGAGTGTGCGTATATATTGTCTGTGTGAAATATTTTGAATACGAACATGAAAAATGTCATGTTCGAATTTACAATATTATTATCATGTCATTATAATATTATTCACCAATTATATACGTAGTTACTATTCAATTACTGTTCAGTTACATAGTCGCGAATAGTTACTTTTCAAACTATTTGTCGTATAATCGTAGTCATTATTGAATTACTATTCACGCACGTAGTTGTCAATAATTATTCAAATAACTATAGAATTTTAATAGTAAAACTATAGAAATCTGAAAAGTTCCTAATAGTCCCTTTCCAAATGGGAGCGTTTTCAAGAGTACGCATTATTTAAAAAATATCGCTTATTGTAGGAGAACAATGTTAATTAAAGTAAAAAGATAGGTAGATACTTTTTTTTGATTGAATATAAATCATCGTAATGTATGCCTAAAGTATTTTTTACATGCAGAATTTACATAGGTAAGTTCTTTTCGGCCAATGGTCAATTACAGCGCAATTGATATAAGTCTAGAACCAGCAGCTTTAGCATTAGATCCAATTTTTACCGGATTCAGAATTCAAATACAAATCATTACAAAATATTTTAACTGTCATCGTTATCATCATCTATATTATCACCGTTTTCCATGGATCGAGTCAAATCAAGTTTTCAAGTCAGTACTTTTAGGTCACGTCGTTTTTACTTTTAATATCGTATTTAATATAATCATATTACAAATATTAAGGCTGCGTTCCATTGCACGCATAATGCACATGAAATATCATTTTAGCCTTGTTGTTCGCAGAGTGTTAAACAAAGATAAAATGATACATTAAATAAATATTTTACTAATAATTCGATTGGACGCACTGGTGCACATTAAAGTCGTTACACAAATTGACGTAAAAATATGTGTTTAATATATTAATATAAAAACAGGTATATTTGTGCTACTAAATAGAACAAAAGTATTTTATAATTCGAAATACTGGTATTTTGCTTTTACAATCAACAAATTATTGTTCAAAAGCTTTAATATGCACCAGTGCGCATTAGTTCCATCAACCGAATTCACTAAATATGAAGCAGAGACGTGTACACTATCAGGGCTAGATTGGTGAGGCTAACTTATAGGCTGTGCCTATAATAGAGACGACAAGTTTAGTGGGGCAGCATTTTTTTTTTTTTAATTTTTAAAAAATAGTCATTTTTACCAGACGCAAATGATTGAGAAAATTATTTTTGGATCAACGATCACTATATTCAAGTCGAGGTTTTGCGATTTTTGTGTCGATTTCGTTTTACCAGAGAAAATTCGAGAGGGATCATGCTACCTCATCGACATATACATAGAATGTAATTAGTAGGTTTGCGGCAAATAAGTTTGCTATCAAAAAAGCGCGTAAAGTTCTATTGTAGTAAACAAAATGTATATAATTTTGCAACTTCTAAGTGTATTATGAAAACATTATTGTAATAAAGCTGAAATAGCAAAATCCTTACAAAAAATCCCTTATTTTTGTTGTCGTCGCAAACACATTTGAGATATCCCAGTTTGAGAATTGAACAGGGACGGCAACGATTTAAGTGCCCAAGAAGGATAGAAATCTTAATCCGACCATGCACACAATATATGGTAGATGGTACAGATTCATAAGGCAACAATTTTATGTAAAACCTGATCAATTTATTCGTGATAAGTACAATAACAAAATGATAAAAATTATAAAATTTAATGTATCTTCTTTATTATTGCAACAATATTAACTATCTTTTAGACACAGGATAACTAACTATAGGCACATTCTGTGTGAGTTACAGTTGTTGAAATCTAATAAATGCGCCATAAAATTGCATGCTCTTAAGCGGTGCATATCTTTGAGCAGTCTTATCATACCCTGCATAATAAATTTACTACAGGATATTTGTAATTCTCATGTAAAATTAAAAAATGGAAAATTGATGTAACTTGTTGCAGATTATTATTAATAAATTACTTACAATTTCTAAACGTGATAGAAAACTTAATAATGAAATTATTATTAAGGAATAATATTTAAGCATAAGCATAAACTTCCACAATCTAAGTTTTTGATAGCTTTGTCCTTAAACAAATATTTTATACATTTATTGTTTTTACAGATCTATGGAGAAATTTCTTTTTTATATAAAGAAACATAATTATTTTTTATGTGTTTGATAAAAATAATTTCAAAGTTCGTTCTTCAAATATATTGAAATGTCATTCCTCTGTTACCCATAATGACCCTATATCATTTATCATTTTTATTTAAAATATATTTTAATACAAAAGTTTTTTTAGTACTGTAAAACGTAAAAGTATATTTGAAAAACTTAATAACATACAGAAAATGAAAACGTTAATTATTTGATCATTTTTAATTCATAAAATAATATTATTTTATCTAATTGCAAGGGCTGGTTGGATGGTTTGTTGTTCCTGACTGTAACATAATAGCTTGCACAGAAAGTGTAGATGATATGGTGGCTGCCGTCACAGCATCTGTACGATGATGATGATGATGATGATACAGCGCTGATGCGTAATACTGTTGATGATGTGCTAGGTGAGGATGGTGGTGAAGATAACCGCCCGATATTCTATGATCATTATTATTTTCATTATTACTGTTAATATCATTGTTAACACAATTGTCATCACGATGGTTGTGATGATGATTATTATTAATCGTGGAGCATAATGACGAAGTTGATGAAGAAGACGACGAGTTCTGTACATTACAACTATTAGCCAGAATGTCATGTACAGTGTGAGGACTCGGCCATTGCAAAGAGTTGTTGATAGTTGTTTGATGTCCACCATTATCATGTACTGCTGGAGGAGACGATGATGACAGTTTACTCCCTGATGATGGTCCAACTAGAAATGCAATAATAGCAAATAAGTAGAATGACAGCTTTTTAACCCTCCATCAGTAACGCGGAGTTTTTTACGGCATGTTAACTTTTTAATTGTGAAAAAAACGAATAGATACGGGGTTTGTATTTAGCGTCTCCTAAATAAACTTGGTAATGTTGAGATCGTGTACAAGAATACCAATATCCAGTTGTTTGTTTTATTGCAAGGACGAATAGAAGTCATGCCTGTGCCCTCATAAGAGAACGTGCTACATTGCAAAAGTGATATAAAAAAACTAACATTATTAGTCAAAAAATCACATTTACAATAAGTATTGTTGTGTCCGCCGAGTGAATTGTAACTTTCCCGAAGATACGCTTTCGTGATACTCACGCAATGAATAAATACCGTTTCTATAAAAGGAACTTTATTTGCAATCGGTACAATCTGTCAAAAACAGTTTCCAATTCAATGAAATTCTTTCGATCGATCTTCGTTTCGCTATTTTAATCAACTTTACCTCGTCGTTCAGCTGACAAAGCATCCTAATACGGGACAAGAAGGCGCAGTTGCAACTTCCCCTATCTCTCTCGAGTTGTCGTCCCAACAACTGAAGTCGTTTTTCGTCATGGATTTCCTTTCGTGCTGCTTTACTCTAACCTGGATCGCTGTCACAAGATTTTGAGCAGCACATCACGAATCTTATTGAACCCACAGGATCTTCCAAATCTTCCACTTATGTCTTGGGCTCTTGTCTCTTGAATTTTCAAAAAAGGGGAGGCTCTCACCATGGATCCAACCATTAAAAAAAAAAGACTCCCTTAATCCCCGTCTCGGC
>NW_017257260.1:770653-775070 GCF_001594055.1 Mycetomoellerius zeteki | reverse complement strand
AATTTTTTTTTTTTTTTTTTTTTTTCTTAAATGAAACATCATTTAAGTCTTGCTTCGTCCTTCATTCCAATGAAATGAAGAGATTTTTCCTGTATAAAATGTTACCTTTCTTTCTTGTTAACACTTCACCCGTGCGTTATCTTTTTAAGCTTGTTATATGTCTTCATTTGAACGTCGCGCGATTTTACGTTCATGCGTTTCGGCGAGCGATGAGTCTCTCTCGGTGAGAGATAGAAGGCGAAAAGCTGAACGCGAAGCGAGCAAAGAGAGTTCAGTACGTTTCCGTAGCTAAGTTGAGTTGGTTGTAAGAACGAATTAATAATAAAGACGACATTTGTATCAGCTAGCAAGAGTTTTCTTTTGCCATCCCAAATATTTGGTTTTTCGATCCGGATTCCACGTGCAAATAACGTTCAGATCTAGTATTAATCTTACTCAAACAACGAATGGCTCTGGTCAATTCCGAAAGTGTGATAACAGGGTCAAAGATATCAGAAGTTGACGATCTACGCAAGACACGAGGCTATAATACAAAGGCTAAATTAACGAGATTAAGAACACGAGTTGGAAGCAATAGAGGCCAGCAGTGAGACTGGCATTGAATTTGACAGAGAGCAAGCCAAAGCAAGATTAGAAAAGGTATATCGCGAGTTTGAAGCCATTCAGAGACAATTACTGAAAAAATCAGTTGAGATTTTCGCAGAAGATACAATGGAGGAGGAACACTTCGTCGAAAGGTATTTCGCGGTAAAAACTATATTAAAACGATTTATCAAGCAGATGTCTAAGGAAAACTGCATCGCAGAATACGGATGTGATCCGAAATTGTTACAACTACAAACCGATACAGCAGTTACGATGCGTTGTTCAGGGCGATGCTTCGGCCGCCATGACACAGTCGAAAGAAAACGAGGCATTAGTGACTACTTTTGCCCCGCAAATGGATATTCTAGATCGCGTGGCGAATGTCATAGGATCAGTTAACGTAGGCACCAGAGTCAAATTACCTACTATCAAATTTCCAGATTTCAAGCAAAATTGAAGGGTGGAAATGCTTTTTGGATAACTTTTATTCTATTATACATAACAAAGCGCATATGTCCATATCGAAAAGTTTCAGTATTCAGTTTCATTATTACTTTCTGGTGATGCCATGAAAATTATCGAGTCAATTGAGTTAACGGGACAAAATTATTACAACAGTATAGGAAATATTGCAGCAAAGGTATGACGAGTCGCTTAAGAAGAAACACATTCAATTTTTTCATTCATTATTCGCGATGCCGACTGTAATTACAGAATCCACAAGGGCACTTCGGGAGTTAATTGATTATACTTCCAGGCATATGTGAATATTAAAAGTTTTAAGATCACCTGCGAATACTCGATTTTAGGAAAAAAAATTCGCCTAGAATACATTCGTTTCGAATCTTAATTATATACAACGGAAAATTTCACGAAAACTTCCCAATTTCTTTAACAACGATTTTTTTCTTCTTATATACAGGATGTTTCAAAATTTGCGCCCGTGAAATACGAGACATGATACTTTATGCTAAAAGAAACCTTTTTCTTTTTGCAAAATTGTGTCTGATAAGTAGTTTTTGCAGGAGAGCAGGTTGAAATTAACAGATAAACGCTCCGATCTATGTGGCGCTCAGGGCCGGCGCGCGCTCCTCGTTCACTTGTACCTAATCCTTGGCTAGTATTCATAAATAATATTTTAAGATACTGATACGGCTTTGTTGTAATTAGTTTACGACTGCTTAAGTCTATACTTAAGGTCTTAAATTATAAGAATCAACTATGAATACTGGACCATGATCTTCCGTATTATTAATTATAATCAGAATTATTATTTAAATATTTAAGAGAATAAATATCTGAAAACTCCTGTGTTATTTTCATTATAAAATAAGGAATCAACTCTATAAAGTTTTAAAATATATATTTCGATTTTAATAAGCCAATTCTTTATTCTGCATTGACGTGTAAAGTAAACGAAATGACGAGGAAAGTGAAGACGAAAATCCGGAAGGGGAATCATGCTCATTACCCTCACGAGTAACGCGATCTATCGGTTGCCATTACTATGTATCCAACTACACCTTACACTGAGAAAAAAGGTTTTGTGATCATAATAAAAGTTTGGTTGAAAAACACTCAAAAAAGTCTTTTAATTATTATAACGAAATATTAATTATTACAAAGAAATATTGCAGAAGAAAAATTATTTTTTCTAAGAACAACTAATTTTTTCTTATTAATTAACAAAGGATGATTTAATTATTCTTACTAATTATTTTTCTACTGAAATATTTCTTTATAAAAATTACAATAATTTCTTAATTGTATTTCAACCAAACTTTTATCACAAAACTTTTTTCTTGAAATGTATGAAACGTATAAAATGATATTTTATATGCTTTTTCTAAATTTAGTTGTTCTTCCGATTTTCGCTCATGATCATTGGTATTTTTACAACCAATTGCAGCGCACATAGGCATATTAAATATGATTTTTTCGATGTAAAATATTATATTGTAATTAAACAATAACAAAACACAACCACATAACCACATTTAACATAATGATTGACGATTCTTGAATAAGTTCTCACTTTTGCCGAAAGGGCGCGCAACTAGTGAGGGTAATGGATACCATCTCTTTGTCCCTGACGGCTTCATCCCCGCAAGAATAAGCTGTATCCCTACTTTCCTATATCCGTGAAGACCGGTTCTCGTGAGAGGAAGCTGACTACCGAAAAAAGCCGGAAAATAACGACGTAATTCGACGCCGAAAAATAAAAGACAAGATTGCATGGTAAAACGACCTACTCCGATCCAGATCCTTTTCCAAAGCACTCCAAATCTCCGAATCCAGAGCCTATCGATAGCGAGTAGCGAGAAAAACGGAGTAGAGCATTCTTTGCCTCGACCAAGCGTTCTCGGTAGTCGCTCCCGTGTAGCAGCTTATCTTTCTACAGGCTTCGGCAAGAAAACAGGAGTGGAGTTCTCCACTTCTACCAAGTACCGAACGTTCTCGGTAGTCGCTCCCGTGTATTATTAGCACAGGAGAAGTTTAGCTACCGTACCCTACAACCTGCACGCCTGTGCATCCGCGTGAATTCGCGTTACACTATTTCACGCACTTGTATTCTGAATCGTATACGCGCGCCCGCCGTGATACCGCATTTCACGAATCAGAACCACTCGACTGCGCTTGATGAATTAGCGCCGCCTATAGCCACACCCGTTCGCGCGGACCGCGATTCAGCTGCGCCACGAACCTGTGTGCGTCACCTGCGTACCAGATTAGTACTTTTGTTAACACTGATTGACACACGTACATCACACACATACACCGCGATCTCATACACCCGACATATGTACAAACACACGCTTATAATCTATTACATACTTTGTTACTGTAGCTTATTTTAGGATATTAAATAAATTCTTTTCTATGGTTACGTTTACACCGTGCGTTTAGTCCGCGACCTATACGATAGGTGTCTTTATTTAATATACAGGCTAAACAAGGACATCTATTGTATAGGCCGCGGCCTAAATGCACGGTGTAAACGTAGCCTATATTGATATTGAACCTGATGTATTATATTTTGTTAATATTCGCCTCCCCCCCCTCTCTCTCTCTTTCTCTCTGTCAATTAATCTTCATTTCGCCATCTCAATCGACTTCACCTCATAATTCAACTGATGAAGCACCCGAGTAGGGGACACGAAGGCGCAGGCGCAACAGATGATAAAATCTTAGGATCCTATGAATTCTGTACCTGACTTGAGCAGGAACATGTTGGGCCTCTTCAGACCCTATAACTTTTATTTAAAACACTTTTCTCAAAAATGCGTTGTTCTGAAGATATTCTGTGTCCAAGTTAAAATGACCAAACATATTCAAGTCCAAGTCGGCTACAGAATTATAAGATTTGACTTATCGGTTGATAATGCCAATTCTTTTATATCACTTTTGCAATATAGCGTGTTTCCTCGTTTTATTTACTACGACTGCGCCACGTAATGCCATACAATTCTTGTGTATTCAGGTGTAAACAGGGATCGTATTAATAAATGAACTAGAACAGTTAAAAATCTGTATATCTATATATTCAAGCTTCCTTGATCAGAAGTACAATAGATGGTTCTCCTCACACAAAGGATATACTCATTAACATAGAGCCTGACGTTCTGTTCCCTAATAAATATTGATCTTATATTGGACAATATTGGTTAATCTATCCTCAATACACGCCATATACATATAAATACACTAATGCTAACCAAAATACCACCAATGAAATGTGCCACTAGGGTAAAAATACGTACGAGCTAATACCTAAAAATGCGTACTTGGGCAAGTGTCTTCTCAAGTCTACTATATATATATATATATATAT
>NW_017257260.1:748213-768404 GCF_001594055.1 Mycetomoellerius zeteki | reverse complement strand
TTCCCTGCCTGCAAATCTCTTCGTAACGCTGCTTGAAATCGGTTGTTTTCTTGTCGAATTGAAAATGATCCAGTCTCTCGCAATCTATTAAATGTCAACATAAACACTCTTCGGTTTGGCACTCTTCTGTTTGGAAATCGTCGTGCATATTCTCGCACCGCCTTTAAAGCATTACCGTTGCAGAAACCGTATACAAAAACCATATCAGCATATTCACTATTAGAATACGTACGCGGCATATTGCAAAAGACAAAATTCATCTACTGTTAAAGGCTTTCAAAGAGCGACTGACAAATTCATAACAGAAAGTGGAAAATGTAATCAAATATGTCGGTGCTAGATATGGCAAGAAATGTAAACATTTTTTTTCGATTTCTCTGAAACGGAGCAAAAACGAGCATATGTCTATAGGACTTTTTTTCTTAGTTTTTTACTCCTCTACACGCTCCCGAAGTTTTGCCATTTAATTTGGAAACACCCTGTATATATATATATATATATACTACGAAAAAAATATTAGACTTCAGAAATACATATATTTTTTTTAAAATAACTTTTGTAACTTTTTTATGTATATCCCATAGAGGTATAACATATCTACTCATGCGGGAGGGATTTCTCCCGCTCGTATTGTTAATCAGTGAGAATCGCCGAACGATTCCGGAACAATATGAGCGGGAACAATCCGAATATAAAAACCACGGATATCTTTTTCCTCCTCCGAATCTTTGACTATAAACATATGGACTGCTAGTCCCTCATTTTTGCCATAGGAAATACATACTCTCGGTGTCGCCGAACTGAAGTTGGCTTGACTCCGTCCCAAACAATAAAGACTGGGAAGTTCAAATTTGATACGAAAGCTACCCCGTGCTTTATATAGTAAGACTTTTTCAAATAGGAAAAGTTTAAATTCATCAAATATTAGGTTAAGAATTGATAGGGAGCCGGAAAAAAATCTCGAATAGATAGAAAGGGGACGTAGCGTTGTTTTTTGTTGGTTTGAGGTTACGCTACCTGTTACGGGAATTTGTATGTTGTCAATAGGGATATAAAACAATCTAAATAAATAAAAATAATAATTTTAACAATAAATATATGAGAAAAGTATTTAATAAAAGATAATAATAAATAACTTTTCGTGATTATCTTTGAAAACAGTAAAGTTATAAACGCTTATACATGTCTACGCTTATACGTTGATGACTTGCATCAGTTTATAATACAATACATTTTATAAAACAATACGTTTTTCGATGTTAAAAACAAATTCAGAACCTTTTATTTACACCGTTGCTGATCGTTGCACACCGTAAACGTGCGTTGACTATAGTCAAAGTTCCCCACTACTTCCGCAAAAAATTACTCTTTGGGGCGGAGCTTAATTTTCCAACTTGGCGACACGTCTGAAGTTGGCTACTGGCAGTCAATGTGTATATAATCAAAGCTCCAAATCCTCCGGCCGATCCAGTAGCACGAAAAAATGGTAGAGTGCTCAGCCACTGTCGAGTGTTCTTGATAGCGATCTTAGAACATATACTACTGGAAGAGGAATTGCCTATGCCACCCATATATCAGACGTGAAATCAACATCTGTGTGAGAAAGAAAGCTAAAGAATCCTAAATGCAATGCGCATGCGCATCACCGTCGACTGTGTGAATTGTACAGTTGTTTTAGGTGCACTTCTGAAAACCGAATCGATTTCGATAAAACTTTGTAAAAAATCTTCATTTTATGTTAAAATGGAAGTCCTTAAAAGGATTTTTGGCAACTGCTACGAAAAAGCTATTTTTTTAAATGAAATAATAAAATGTATATTGTGTTTATAATAATGATGAAATTATCAATTTTATTGTATGAACTAAAAAGAATATAATAGAAAACGTTTTGCCGCAAAGGCAGGTTCATCTCACTTCCCCCCTACTTAGGGGCGCACGACTTTCACGCGAAGCGACTCCTACCCTATCTCCCCCTTGCTTGGGGGCGCACAACTTCCACGCGAAGCGACTTCCACCCCACCTCCTCCCCTGCTTGGGGGCGCACGACTTCTACACGAATATTTATTCATTTTACTATTTTATTCGAAAAAATAGCTTTTTTTTGGGAGTTGCCAAAAATCCCTTTAAAGGCTTTCATTTTGATCTAAAATGAAGCTTTTTGCAAAGTTTTATCAAAATCGGGGATTCGATTTTCGGAAATTTATCCACATTTGGGATTCTCTGGCTTTCTCTCTCACATGGATGTTGGCTTCACATGCAGCGCCCTATTTCTCTTCCAATAGTATATGTTCTAAGATAACGACCGACCGGCCTTCCTAGTCCGCTGAATCGCTGTAATGTCTGAGGCAGAGCGTACTCTATCTCGCCGACGATCAGCACCAGGGCAATAGGGCACTCTAAACTGCCCTATAGTTTTACTTCACCAGCATTTGTGGCGCCTCCTGAGATATATTTTATTCCCCGGTAAACTGGAACTAAATAACAAAATAGCCAAATATGGCGTCCATTGTTACACACACACGCACACACATATATAAATGAAATTAAAGCAAAATAATTATTTTTCATTACAATGCTTTATTAAAAAATATATACATCATATATATTATTAAAATGTTATATATATATTTTATTTGAACAAATATATATATATATACATATATATTTTATGTACCTCTCCTCTTAGATATCAATATCGAAATAATTTCAATGGATAATGTTCTCAAATTTCATATATATTACGATGTATGCTGGGTTTAAAGGAATTTTAAAAAATGCTAATTTCTATTCAAAAGAAATAAGGGAATCTATCTTTTTTTCTTGGAATACATTCTTTTAGCCGTGTCATACATAAAATTGACATCGTGTTCTACTTCTGCTTTTTCACTTAATATTTTGTTGATAAATGTACACCATTGTAAAATAAATTGTGTTTTACAGTTATATCTATAATAATATTGCGTACAATAGGACAATGTATCATGGATAGCGAAAATGTTTCATCGTTTAGAATATTTTTTAATTTTTCCATTACTTGTATCTCATGACAAAACCGAGGAAACTGTAATTCTGCCATGTCTAATGCTTGTTGAACACATTCCAAAATATAATTATGTTTTATAATCTGGAAACATTCTTCACATTCCATAACACATTTTTCTTTTTCATTGCTATTACTTTTTGTGAATCTACAAACATAATGTTAGTGATTGCATCCAGTATAGCTGCATCAGTATATTCGATATCATCTTTTTGATTTGTTTCTGATTCCATTATAATGTTATTAGCATGACATATTCTTAACAATGATAATGATGTGCGTTCTTCGTTTTCCTCACAGTTTAATGATATACAATGATTTGATATTAAATTTGTGGCATTTAAAACAAGTGTTTTAAATGCCGCAGAGAATTGGAGAGTGGTCGGATTATTATTCCTATGCCCATTATCTCTGATTTTGCTGAAGGAATTTTCTACCATATCTTGATTAATATGTTTTAAGTTAAATGAGGAAAATCCAGACTTTTGCAGCACATACCATAAATATTTTGCGCTTTGAATAGTCCAAATCCAGTTTACTAAGCATTTTGGTGAATTTCTTCGAATAGCTTGATGAGTCTTCTTCTCAACAAATTTCATCTGATAGAGTTTATTACATGCGTCTCTCCAAAACTGTGTGTGATTACTTGTAGCAGTTATAATACTAGTAAGTCCTAAAAATATTTATTTTGCTATATATAATTTATTTTTCTTATTTATAAATAAAGTATATTAATAAATATATAATAAAGTGTAAAATAAATCATATATTTTACCTTGTCCTTTATTCCCATTAAAAGAGTCAAAAAGTGTATTAAAGAAAATTGTATCGGATGTTACGCTTATTTATTTATTTATTATTAATTAATTTATTATTTACTTATTTATTTATTTTTTATATTTATTTATTTATATTAGTAATATATTTTACCTTGGTTTAAAGTCAATGCTACATCTATAAAATTTGCTACCGTGTGACTCAGCACTTGGGTAGCATACTTGACCTTCATTTTAGGTATCATATTTGGGTAAATATGCTTATCATTTAGTTTAAGTATAAAAGATGGAAAAAAATTTTTTTAATTATTTTGTTAATTGTTAAACAAAAAAAATTAAAAAAATTTTTTTCTTCATAACATTAAAGTACTCTTTACGTACAACTTTTGTTTAAAAAATTTTTTTCCATCTTTTATACTTCCGACGGTATCGGCTCAAAATAGAAATACCATTTTTTTTTTTTTCAAAGGAGTGTTTCACCCCTTAAACATGAATTAGCGCACGTATAAAAAAATACGTGTCTCTCTTAGATTTTCGTGTTTTACAACATATTTCATGGAAAATCAAATCTGTTACGAACAGTTGTGAAACTTCTGTTGTAAGTTGAGTATCTAAAGTAGTAGCAGGACATAATAGATACTTCAATAGAAAGTTATATGCGGACCGAGATCTGCGATAAATCGTAATGCAAAACATTTTTTCTGTCATTGTACATCGTCTTACCTGTTATTAAAAAATATTTACAAAAAGTAATTTATACAAATGATATATTAATAGAGATAATTAACATAAAAGGTAATAATATAACGTAAAAAGTAAATGTAATATTAAAATAAATAATATTAAATTAAAATATCTTAAGGTTCTTGAGAAGGTTTCAATGATTTGATGATTAATAATGTCAATTTATGACAAATACAAATATAATAGAATAATATCATATAATAGATGTAAATATTGTATATGTAAATAGATGTAAATAGATGTATATAGATAATAATCAAATCAACGAAATAATAAAGACTAATAGGATTGAATCATTAATAAGTTCTTAGATTTTGAAATTATACCTGTGGTACTACATTATTGTTCTTTAAAAAATCATGTGTATGTGTGATTTGCTATCGTACTGCTACAGTTTTATTAATTACCTATTTAAAATCTACCTTTTTATTTGTTTTATATCGTTTTATTATTTTTGATGTATTTCGTTGTTTAATTCTATTAATACGTCTCTTTAGATGTCTTTTCTCTTTTTTTCAATTGTACAGTCTTTTCGTATTGTATAATTTTCTAGCTCTTGAAGTCAATAAATTTTTTCTGGTTATATCTTCAAGATCAAGTCTTGCACATGATTTCGGGCTTTATTGGAGATGCATTATTGTATCCTTTAACTGCTAAATATCTTTTGTATGTTGGTTTAATAATTTTTAATGTTGTAACAACTGTTCTTCATGCTGTTGCACTATTAATTCATGCCGCTGCTCCTTCAGTTGTTGCTGTTCAATCAATACACTATAATCATTTTGACCTTGCAAAATGAGTCATCTTGGTTCTTGTAATTCAGATTCCAAATGTTGTCCTCTAGAGCAAATATCTTGTATCCTTTTGTTATTTTCAAATATATGTTGTGATAAATTTGGAATTACTATACTAGTATTTGTACTTTCATCTTCTGCTGATGGCATACTAGTACTTGCTGTAGTTATATTTTCATCTTCTGCTGATGTGGTGTACTAGTACTTGCTGTAGTTATATTTTTATGTTTAGATGACATATATATTGACGGAAGTACTTTTTAAAACTCATCTAGATGGAGAACAACTATAATCGTTGTCATGAAAATGTTTATAGCACACTTGCAGCTTTTGCATTTCAAGTTCTGATGGATTTATACGTAAACGTTCTAACCACAACTTGCGACGTTCAGTATTTTTTGGCAATAAATGGGATGGTACATTTTTCCCTAAGTGGCAAGTTGAAACACAACATGCTCTTACCATTGTTGTAAATAATGTTTTATTATATTGAACACTGAATTAAATGCAATTTAATGAATCAACATAACAAACAGTATTGACTACAGTGAATACTCTTCGTTTCGTCGAATAAGACCGTATTTACCGACACGTACTCACGCATTCATATTTAGTTCATATATTGGGGAATGTATGATAGAGGCGCTCCTAACGCTGGTACGACCAGTTTGGAGGCCCTGATCAGAACTGCACCAGTGTAACTGTAAACCGATAGGAATTTCCGTGGCAGAATATGCTCCGCCGAGTGTTCTCGGCCACTGGCTAGCTTGCCGTCTCCTTCCGCAACCGACAAGAATCCAGAGATAGAGCATACTCTATCTCTGTCGAGTTTTCTCGACTCTCTCTCTGTCGGCTATACCAAAACTACCGGCCTCGACAATAACAAAAAGGTTTTCTCTGTCTCCGCCGAGTGTTCTCAGTCATCGAGCACCAAAACGCGTTCTCCGTTTTCCCCATTGCATCAGGGAAAACGTTTCGCATTTATACCGCGCCGTATATCGCGAACGTGAACGCGAACGTGATTTGCTGGCGTGTATCCGCAAGAACCAATCAGGTGTGCGCTGTGACGCACAGCTGATCTACGCCCCACGCTCCGCGACATGCATCTTTACCATAGTTGAAAAAGCCGTCTGCGACGACTGAGTCAGACTGCGTACCCATATACACATACATACATGCATATACACAGAAATACATTGTAATCAACGTCTCAACATTTTTCTGACCGGTCTCTCGAGTTCCGCGAATTATAGCGTTCGCGGACAAACTACATTGCATTTCAGACAAGAGTTATCAAATATATGTTCAATTATTATTAGTACTAAATTCCGTCTTCCAGTTATTGCATGTCACCTCCCGTTCGAACCTCTTTTGCGCTCCAAAATTACCGACGAACTACGTCTGCGCATAAAAGTCAGGTTGTTACAACTAAGCTCGATAAAAAAAATGACAAAAGAGAAACGAAAAATTATTTTATTCATAGACAATTGTGCGGCACACAACAATATCCTGTCGATATTCGATCAATTAAAATGTAGATCCTACCACCGGATACGAAGTAGAAACTTCAGCCTTTGGACCAAGGAATTATAAAAAATTTCAAGATCTTGTATAAGAAAGAAGTAAAAGATATAATATCAGATATATATATATATATATAGAAGGAAAATGCATCTTTATTACAGTATTGCATGCTATGAGATTAGCAGATAAATTATGACAAAATGTATCGCAGAAATCAATAATTAACTGCTTTAGAACTTGTGGGTTTTCTTCACAAACAGAAGACACTATAAAAGCAAAAGAAAATTGTGAAGACGATACAAATTTATATAATACGGTAGCTAGAGACAAGTTTCAGCACATTACAACATCGGAGACATAACGTTCGAAGATTTCGTAGAATGTGATGATGAAGTTCTTGTTACGGGATTATTAAATAACTCGGAAAATAAATTACGTTTTGTCTTCTTTTTGCGATTTTCTCCAAAACGAAGTAAAAACGAATATATCTCTTTAGGACTTTTTCTTTAGTTTATCGATCCTCTACACTTTCCTGAAGTCTAAACATTTAAATTCGGGACACCCTGTATAGTATCATAATAAAATAATTAATATTCAACAATTTTAACTTAAAAAATGACATCTTCAAGATATTTCATAAAGAATTCTGAAAGATATCTTAAAGTTGTCTTATGTCTATTCATTGGGAAGTTAACAATACGAACTTTAAGTGAAAGTGTATACAATTCACTTATGTTCTTATTAAAATTATCAGACTTTATAATAAACAGTGAATTTGCTAATTACAAAGCAATTGCTGAGTTTTGTTTAAATTTCAGTAATATAGGTGATATGTTAAATTGTAAAAATAAATTTTCTCGTCATAAGTTTAATATATCATTAACTTTTGAAAATTATACACATCTACAAACACATGCTGAATATTTTGAAGAATATATTAATACGTTACAGGATGCGAATGGCATTTCCATATTACGATTATTAGTGGTAGATTACAATAATTACTGGTAGAAAAACTAGTTTCCTTGGACTAATTGTATATTTAAGAAATATATTTCCCTTACTCTTGATTATTTAAAGATTTTCGGAATGACATATTTGTTAACATATAAATTATCTCAAGATTTTCTTAAAACGTTTTTTAGTGCTATATGGAGTTATGAATAGTTATGAATAACAACTCAAATGTTCTGCAAATAAAAAGTGCATACAAACGTCTGTTAATCAGGCATAAAATAAAACAGTTTAATGCCAGCAATTGTCTTTCTGATAGTTTTGAAATTTTGCATGCATCATTCAATCAAAAAAAAATTAAATGTCCCTTAATAAATGAAGAAATAGAAAACTTTGATAAAGATATATTAACTTTTGATCATGACTATATGAAAACAATGTAGCAGCTAACATCATATATAGACAACATAATGAATATATAGCAGGATATATTTGTAATAGATGACTGTACAATACTATAAATAGACTGTACAACACTATAAATTGTGAAATATGTAAAAATCAGTTATTAGGACAAAAAATGGCTTTGTTATCAGAACTTAAAAATAGACGGCCATATTTAAAACATTTGATGATGTTTGCATGATTTGTACATGCAATATCATAATCAACTATTCGGCAGTACACAAACGAATTAAAAAAGAATAATATTAAACAATTTTTAACAAATACAATATTTTGTAGATTATCGTCTCCATTTTCTAACAATATCATGCAAGATCACATATTATGTCAGGAAATATTTGATAATCATAGAATGCAACTGTGTAAACATATTATCATTGTACATTGACATAAGATTGTTTTATAAATCAAAAGCATATCTAGCAAAGAGACGATTATATTCGTCAAAAATATACAAAACTTATTTTATTCCATCATCAGTAGCATTAATTATAATTAGGATTGTGTAATACTTCATAGTTTTAAATAAATAAATTTAAGAATAAAATTGAGCTCTCGAGATTAAACAATAAAATATATAATCAAAGACAGGCGATTGAGAGATAGAGATAGAGAGATAGAGATAGACATAAGAACATGTAAATGAGGCTGTAATAAGTATTTTCTGCTTCAATTACACAAATTCTTTGCTTCAAAAATAAATTCTCTGTTTTAAAAACACAAATCCTTTATTTTATAAACTCTGATAGCAAAGCCTTGCGGAAACAGATTTTAAGCAGGATCTGCTACTAATTTTTGATTGCAGAAAAGCAATCAATTGTACCCAAAGTTTGTATTATCTGACATTGTATTGTCAACAAATTGCTCTGTCAGAAATATGACAAAGCCTGCTAGACATGCTTTGCTAGCAGATTGGTACGTAGTAGATACTGAACAAAGTCATGCATAACCTGACGGCAAATTGAGAGTGGATTGGAAGCAGAACCTGATTTAAGCAAACTTTGCTCGATTTCTGCCACAAATCTGCTGGCATAGCCTGTCAGCAGGTTTTATCGACAAATCCGTAACCAAATGCGGACACAGATGGTTATAGTTTTGTAGTCAAAATCTGATAGAGTTTGCTGTCAATTTGGCCTCAAATTGTTAATATTTTGTTACCAGGAAACATATATAAATTATTTTCTATATAATTTTTGTTTTTATAGCAGAAAATTTATTTTAATTAAGTATTTGTCTGCTTTAAAAATTTATATTACCGTATTGATTGTGTTCTCAGATGTACGATCTAAAATAAGATTCTTATTCTTATAATTTTATCAACATCGGAAGTGAGGAGGCTAAACTCAACAATTACCATAAAAGTATATATAATATATGAATATTACTATAAAATACTCAGTAATGATATTTATAAATATTTATGTGCGAACTGTGAAGTTTATAAATAAATGAATTAAAATCAAAATTAAATACTAATCGAAATTAAAAAACAATAATATAATGTACGAACAATGAGAGCGTTACACAGAGCGGGAATTGGTGCGCAATTTATATAATAGTCAAATAATATTCATATAATATATTAAAAATTGTGTACATGACTGTCAATACAGACAATTTGGACGTTTCGGCTTACTTCAAACCATCTTCAGCAAATCCGTAGAACATTATCACAGATGTGTCAATAAAAACGTTGGATAAAGTTGAAATTATGCTCTATATAAGACCGAGGATGAGTATCTCGCTACTGTCTGGTTGGGAATGATCCAATTTTTGTCTCTTTGCTGTTTAGCCAAGTGATTTTAAATTAATTCTAAGAGAGCAAACTATTCCGTTTGTTTTCGCTTTAGAATTAATTCCAAGATCTTTTTCAGGAATAGTATGTGCAAAAAGCATTAAATTAAGTTAGGATAATGTATAGCGCAACATAACTGTAACCGCAATATGTAAATGTATTTATATTATATAGCTGCAATGATTCGTGAGTGGGAAATTATGTGGACGTAGAATGTTACGCAGGCATTATATTATCTGTTATATTCCATTATATGGAAGCAGTACAATAGTTAATAATAATCAAATATAATAAAAAAAGATCGAATTAGATCTCATCATGTCCAATTGGATCAAATAAGATAGAGGGCCAATATTATTTTATTAAACCAGATCTGAGAGATTCGGACCTGATGAGATATAATTGAATCTGTTCAGATCTGTTCCATTTTTTCCCGGATCTCCATTAGATACAGTTATAAATTATAAGAATCCGTTCGCTGTGCGTAGTACGTAGTGCTGCCACGAAAGGGGCACGTTTCTCATAAAAAGAAAACGCTATGGCGGGCGTCTTATAAAAGATCATACGCAAATCAAACTTTTCATATTCCGTAAGCTCTTTTTAACTGCTTTTCTATGCGTTGCTTTTCCTTATAATTACGTACGGAAGTAAATGGAAGATAAAAGAGATTTTAGGTGGCGATCACTGTTCTTTGAAAAATTATTAACAAATAAAATCTAAAAAATCATGTCTTATTTCTGTATACTGACGGGCATACGACTTTCCACACGAAGGGAAGTCCACCCCATCTCGAGGGCGTATGACTTTCCAAGCGAAGCGACTTAAATTCCATCTTCCCCCTCCCCTATTTCGGGGCGTTAGATTTTTCACGCGAAGCAAGATCCACTCTACTCCCCCGTCTAGGAGAAAGTCGATTGCCCCTTGGCTAAGGGGAGGTGGAATGAACCTTTTTTCGCATGGAAAGTCATTAAATCCTAGAAAGGGGGGAGGTGGGATGAACCTCCCTTTGCGTGGAAAGTCGAACGCCTCTAGGAAGGTTTTAGGGTAGGTTTTAATAGTGTATATGATACAAATAAGACATTATTTTTTAAACTTTATTTATTTATAACTTTTGAATGAACAGTGAGCGCTACCTAAAACCTTTTGAAGGTCACTTAGAGTCATGACCTTGACAACATATATCAAGGTCGAAATGTCCCATAATGTAAAGGTTTATTACATTATAATTAAGGAATCCTTACAATTCTTGAAATTATCAGGATTTCTTAATAAGTTATATATTAAAATATAATGGCAACTGATCCATATTAAAGGGAAATGTTTTGCAAAGCGTTTTGTAAATATTTTGCATTAAAATAATTTATAATGTGCTTGGTAATTTTTATTATGTAGTTCATAAAATATTTTTTGTATATTTAAAAAATTTCTATCTTTATACGATAATATTCTTAAATTGCCAAATTGTCCCATTTATCACTAAACATGGTAAAAGTAGTAAATTTTGCAGTAAAGTATTATGAAAAGTTCTCTGCAAATTTTAAAATTTTCTTTTAAGTTAAAATTTGCCTTTTTCAAAATTTAATTTTAAGTTTTAATTATAAAAATGTGTAATGTTAGAAAGATAAGTTACAAATTACTTTGATATTTTCATAAAAGGAAATTAACTCTAACTTGCATTAAATATGTCCTAAATGTAATGTTCTTAAATAGTAATACTGTAGTGTGATATCTTGCACATGTGAATATAATTAATTTTTAATATCATTTTCAGAATATAAGATTTATTTATTTTCAAATTTTTTATTATGATATGTAACGGAGTGATATATCAAATAATTTTATGTGAATTGAACATTTAGACTAAATTATACATAGTTTTTATCAATTGATAAGAAAGAAATTAATAAAAACGAGTAGAGAAGCCTCTTTCATTCCTATATTTAATTTCTATATTTAAATTACCAAAAGTTACATAAAGTACTAACCTTGATGATGATGATGTGGAATGGAAGGCGGCGCTGTCGGATGATAAGATGTCGGTGGATACGGAACTGGACAAAGAGCTGCACCAGCCGCTGCTGCAGCTGCATAAAAATGGTGATGATGGTGATGATGATGGTGAGCTGAATGATGTGAATGATGATGCATAGTTGTCGTTGTGCCAACTTTATTTCTTAATATTCTTGATATACTGGATACTGATGGAACGTTATATTTGTCACAAATGCCATCAGACAATAATCGATCTCTGATCTCCCATGCAAAAATCCCTGGATCTTTTAATTTCAATTGCTTTATGTATTGCACAACTTTTGGTGTAGTCACACGTGGCTTGCTGCCACCAATTGCGCCTGGTAGAATACTACCCGTTTCGTGATAGCGTGCCAGTATTTTACTGACACATCCGTGACTAACACGTAATTGTCGTGAGATATCACATGGTCTGATACCCAATTGTGCAAGCTCGACTATTCTCAATCTGACTGCATTGGGAAGTGGTCTTCCATTAACGAATACACCGCCTAATTGATTTACTTCTCCATATTGTTGTTGATGTTGTTGCTGTTGATGCAATTGTTGCGGTTGTTCCCCAATTTCAGTGCTGGTGCTTTCTGTAACATAATTAATTAATACTTTATTACACAGATTATAAATTATTAGTAAACACAAATAATAATAATAAAGACCTTATTTTAAAAGATTTAAGTTTAATTATTATTAGCATCATACTGTTAACTTAAAACATATAAGACAGACCATTTTAATTAATGCAAACCTATTATTTTTATTAGATTTTATTTTACAAAAAATATTTTAGATAAACAAAAGTTATGCAATATGAGAAGATGCACGATCAACCATTGCTTCGACATTAGTTAAGATTTCTAAAATCAAAACAAGGTCAATTCAAACAGAAGTATTTCATTAAATTTTCAGTTTTTTCAAACCAAGATAAACAATTTGAAACTTCAGACTTCTTTTCTGGACACGTATATGTACAGGGTGTATACTAATTGTAAATATGCTACAAGATTTTAAGGGGTGATTCGTTACACAAATTCAAGACGAAAACTTTATATAATTATATTATACATATATTATATCTGAAACAGCTTAGTTTCAAAGATACAGGGTGTCAAAGTTGAAGGAAAAATTTCGTTTTTTCTCTAAAAATTTCAAAAAACTCGAATTATTTTGATGAAACTTTGTATATGTTAAAGTTTTATCAAAGTAACTCGAATAGTTTTTGAAACTTTTGGAGAAAACGCGTGAAATTTTTTGACATTTTATAACTTCGAAACTAAGCGATCTGAGACATATAATCATATGAAATTTTTGTTTTAAATTTGTGTGAGGAATCACTCCTTAAAATCTTTTAGCATTCTAAAGTACACCCCTTTCTAGTATACACCCCATACGTATACCTATTTTTTTTATTTATGTGTTAAATAAGAAAAAAGTTATAATCGACTTTTACTTCGAGAATTGTTTTAGTGTTTCCAAGCAATATGAATATAACTCGGGAGGAAATACCTCTTATATGCTCATATAAGAAGCAATCTTATTTGTTCACGTATGAATTTTAGCCTGATAAGAGCTTATGTGGTTATGTACGATTATACAAGACTATACTAGCAAGGGAAGTTTCACAACTGTCCGAAACCGATTTGATTCTCCATGAAATATGTTGTTAAATACGAAAATCTAAGAGACACGTATTTTTTCATACATGCGCTAACTCATGTTTAAGGGATGAAATACCCTTTTGAAAAAAAACGGTATTTCTATTTCGAGCCGAATACCGTCGGAAGTATAAAGATGGAAAAAAATTTTTTAAACAGAAGTTGTACGGTTTCAAGAGTACTTCAATGTTGTGAAGAAAAAAAAGTTTTTTTAATTTTTTTGTTTAACAATTGTTAACAAAGTAATGATTTTTATGTAATAATTTTTGAAGGGGAATAAAACTATTATAACTTGAATTGGAATAAAGAGATCATTAATGAAAATATTATTAAAGAAATGGGATTTAACTTAGCGCCAATTGTTGGTACAAAGGACCGATTTCATCAACTCGATTAAACCGAATCAGTGATTAACTGTCAACCATAAATGGTCAATTTTACTAAACAGCAAACGCAATTTATCAGTTCCACGGCCGATTACGTAATTGGCGTTGGTGAAACCGGCCCAAATGGTTCTTTATGAGAAGCATGCACTCTTAGCGCTTTTTTTATATTAGGAATAGCAAGATTTGTACTGCAGATGCAAGGCGAAATTACTTTAATTGTAAGAATATTGTGCTTAAAATTGTTTCCGCTTAATTTCGAAGGATTCCTCTTGAGACACCGTGTATAAGAATAAAATCTTCTAAGATTTAGCAGATTCTGCTTAATACGAAAATTATTTTTTTTGGGTGCATAATTTTTTTGAGCAGTGTATATAAAAAACGCTATTCTTTTTACTTATACTTTTTTGGGCAGAAATCGGCCTCTTTTTAATATCCTCCTTTCTCTGAAATTTTGTTCAGTGATTTTTTCCAGCAAAAAATTCTCGGCAACGTTTCCCACACTCCAAACAATGTACGACATTTGAAGTGGAGGAAACGGTATCGACATAACAAATATTATAGTGAAAAATATAATCTAAATCAACGTTTTGTGATGCAGTATTACTCACTTTTGATGTAATTCGGAATTAAGTTCATAAATAAATTATTAAAGCATAATTGATTTTATAACGATGCGAAAAAGGATTTTATTCACTTTATTTCGATATACCAATTTTTCCTTAAGTTTGGCGTTATTATAATGATTATTTTCGGTTTCTACGAAGAAAAATACATAAGAAAACATAAGAAATAAAACGATCCTCGAGGAGTTGCAAAACTCTTGAAAATTTCTACCTTCCTTTGTACTATTATGTATATCCATATCACATATATGATATACATAAATACACGTATTCATTCATACATGTACAAGATCTGAACATGTAAATTATTAGACTTTTTCTCACAAGCAATGATAAATGGTCGAGATCAAAGGTTCCGACATGTGCAGTCATTTTACACGCGTGTAACACACGTATCTAGCGAAGAAGAGACGACTACACATAGTCTGCGTATTAGTGACGATGTACGCAAGTATAAATATATGTGCGAGACAGCGAACTGTTCCAGCTAACTGGTACGAGGGTGAAGACATTTCAGCTCTTTTCCAAAGCAGAGAAAGAACATCGTATGTTTCTAATTCTGTAATTCTATATATAATTTGTATAATATTAACTTTATTATTGTAAACGCTTCTTAAAATTTTTATTTCGTTTAATGGAGTTCATACGGAAACAAATTTTCCATATATAATTATATATAAATGATTAAATATAATTATTATATATAATATAGCAGTATACATAATTATATACTGGATGTTTCAAAACCACCGCATTTCCTCTTAAGAACGTATTCTTGAGGTGAAAATTTTAAAACGAAAATCCTAATTCAAAAATGTCGAGGCTACAATAGTTTTTGAATCATAATTGGTTAAAGGTAGTTTATAATTCGAAAAATATTATAGCCTCGATATTTTCGTATTAGGATTTTCATCTTAGAATGTTCAAAAGAATTCAGAAATAATAATAGAGGCTATAAAAGTAAAATGGTTTTTGATTTATAAGCATTTAAAGTTAGCTTATATAATTAAAAAAATTATTATAATCTCGACATTTTCGTATTAGGATTTTCGTCTCAAAATTACATCAAGAATACGTCCGTAAAAAGAAATGCGGTAGTTTTGGGACACCCTGTATAACTAATGAGAAAAATGAAAGTTGTAATATTAATTAATCCAATTTTATTCCTCAAATAAGTATTATTGATTAGCATCATATTCCAAAATACACACGACAAAATTAACCCTCGCATTAAAAATATGACATTTTCAGATGCTCAAATAATTGCACTTTTTCTGCATCTGATCCCTGTAATATTATTTTTTTAAAGTATCATATCTATACAAAAACATCCTACAATGGTTTTTTATACACACACATATATATATATATATAGAGCAAAGTTATAATGTTTATATGAAAACTAAATTATTTTTCCTTTTCTGGTACAGAAAAGTATTTTCATAATTCTTCTAAACTTTTTTTCCAATGTCGGCATGGCAGAATAATTTAGTAGAGACCTTAAAGAATATGTATGAATTTTTACAGAATTTTTCGAGCACTTTAAGAGCCTCAAAATCGAGTCGGACACGAATGACCCATATGTGCCGTTTGAAGGTACCGAAAATAAGTGTGCCGTGCAAGGGTTAATATTAAAAAAATGTTTTCCTATGAATACAAGAATTAATTTCCTGGTAATTCCAAGCGGTAATCCATTCCAAGCTTTTTTCCATCTAGCGTTGCTTGACCTCTACGGATCGTACGGAAATTATTACTTCAATAATCCACGAACCCTGAGTGTTGATGGATTTATAACTATGACACACACACACACACACACACACACACACACACACACACACACACACACACACATATATATATATAGGATGGCCCATGTAAAGTGTTACAAGCTATTATCTCTGAAAATATGTATCAAATTATTAATATGTTCAGACAAAAGTTTTATAAGGAGAGTATGGTACCATTTGTTTGACTTTGAGTAGCGTTGTCAAAATGAGAGCAAGACTACTTTGAATTTTTTAAGTGGAACCTCCCATTTTTTATTACATTTTCTTATAGCTTACCTCGAGAGCTTTTCAAAACACTATAATAAAATATTTTTTCATTAAGTATTTTTCGAGTTATAAGATTCGAAAGTTACAGTACAGTCGGCATTAGCATTATGTAAGTTGTCCGACTGACGGTTAAAACCTCTTGAATATTGTTCAGAATCATGTCCTGAATAACATTTGTCAAGATCAAGGCCATTGGAGATTATTCCTCTTATTTTCATTTTTGCACTAAAAATTCATTTTTACGTAAAAATATCCATTTTGCATACATATTTTTTTAAAAGTAACTATGTATTTTCTTTCCACCAATTGATTCATCTCATTATTCTGTTCATAAAAGTATTAAGGTATGGTTATCCAAAAATTAATAGTTTACGAGTTATTTAATATTTTATATATCAATATATGCCACAATAAAATATAAAATATCTCGTAAACTATTGATTTTTTGATATCGCTACTTATATATTTATATAATACTTTTATATGCAGATAGTACTTTTATATGCAGAATAATTAGAGGAATCATATTGTGTAAAAAAAATTATACAATTCCGTTTAAAAAAATGGAGGTGACTTTTATATCTTTTTAGCACCTCCATCTAGAAGAAAGATAACATGATACCAAAATACGTCCCCCTTGAAACCATGCAACTTTTGTTTAATATTTTTCCTTCTATTGTTAAAAACAAGCGAGTTATTCAGGTGACCTGTTTTAAATATCTCACTCTATATATAAATCCTTCTCTAAAACAACAGTTTCATTACCTTTATCTGCTCGAGTGAAAATGATATTCGAGTGATTTTGGAAAAATTTCTCTGTAGATTTATAAAGAGATTCTTTTATCCAGAAAGCTTTTTGGATTATTCTTGTATAGAAAATAATAGAAATAGAGAATGGTAACATTACGAATCTTAAATAAATATGTTGATATATATAACGATTTTATTACCTTCAATATCTTTAATAAATTGATAGATAGTTGTTTTTTTGTTTAAATCAATCGGAAGGATAAAATTGTCCCCTAACTGTAATAATGAATAAACTTTTGAGGGAATGTCAATGTTGGTTAAATTCACGAATCATTTTTTATTAGTTACTTCAAGAGGGTAATTGGATTTATGTGTGAAGTTAATTGGATCTATGTTAACATTATGCATTGTCTCATTCCGAGAATTTATAGGCTCCTGTTGTTCAAATTTTATGAATTTGAGATAACCTCTCTCGTTAACTCCGCAATAAAATTTAATCGGTTTTATTTTCTTAATATTTTTGTAAAAAGATTTTTTTATTAGCTGGTGGAATTTTTTTCTATGTTATGAGAACAATCTACGGTTGAATTTTTCAAAATAATAAGCGAGATGAGAGAAAATCTCGTTCCAAATAAATGTCGACAAAGAGTTAGATAGAGAAATGATGTAGTTAATTTTTTCTGAAGGGAATCAATGGTTCTGTGTAGATCAAGAATTTCAATGTTCAATGATTTCTTTTTAAATGAAAATAATGGTTTCTCAAGTTTTATCTCAAGTTTTAAATGTTTTAATGTAAATTTATTATCGTAAAGATGCGACAAATGTAACAGAAATATATCTGAAATAATCAAAATTCTAATAAATTAAATTCTAATAATTTCGATGCTCAATCAGGCATCATATTTCAAAGATGTTAATATGCTGAAAAAAACTATAATTAAATTTATTGCGAAAAATATTTTTAATATATAGCCTCGGTAGTCTAATGGCTCAGGACGCTCGTACGGAATACAAGAGATCCGGGTTCGACTCCCGGCCGAGGTAATATTTTTCGCAATAAATTTAATTACAGTTTTTTCAGCATACTAACATCTTTGAAATATGCCTGATTGAGCATCGAAATTATTAGAATTTAATTTGATTCGCGAGATTACTACAGTGGTTTAATTGTGTAGTCCGGAAATATTTCGGTACACAGTTCGTTAGACTACAAGTGTGGTATGTATGTCAAGTAAAATCGAAATTATATCGATGAAATTTAAAAGGTAAACTCCTACGCATTGTGAGATCAGCGTGATTTAATAAACGAATAAGGTAAGATAACGCTCGGTTGTTTGTAAAGCAAAATATCAAAATTTAAAATGACGAATAGACGAGTAAATAAGATACTTAAATATTTAGATCAATTTTAACTTCTCCGCTTTAAAAACAAAAATTATATTAAAAAATAATGTTTCAAAGAAAATTTTTGTTTTTAAAAAGCAGAAAATTTATTTTAAAACAGAATTTTCTTTTATATAGTAGAAAAGAAACGTTATTTCTTAAATTTATTTTGTTATCTAATAACTTTTTAATGGATAACGAGTGGAAACTTGTTGGAGGTCACTCAAGGTCGTGACTTTGATAATATACTATGTCAGGATCATTGAAATTGATGAGGTCGTCAATTTTCTAAAGTCTTACCAAATATTTTATTTAAAAAAGGACTATAAATTAGTTTATAATATTTTTGTAAAATCATTTTTTTGAATTTTCTACCATTCCAGCTTTCTCCTTTGCATAAAATATATATTTATTTTCCTTACTTTCAAAACATTCTTTATTCTATTATAATTATTGATTTTTACGAATAAGTATTTGTTAAGTTTAAAGATCTTTGTAAATTTATAACATTTAAAATTAAATTAATATTTATTGTATAGGTAAAATATATCATATATGTATAAATAATAGTAATTCTTTTGTAAAAGAATTAATTATAGGGAAATAATATTTAAGTAAAAAGCTTTTGGTAATAATGCATATTGCGTAATTTTTATAAACAATGCTAAAGGATTTAAATATTATTTCGTTCATTAGAGAAAAATTTCATAAAAAAAACAAATGACCTAGGAACCTAAAAATTTCGCTGATGAAATTTTTGATAAATTGAGCTTATTCCTAAGATGTTTTCTTTAATAGAAATATTAAACTGTTGAAGAAAATTAGCATTCACAATAAATTTCAATTTTTTTTATATTATAAGTATGTCACTTTAGAATTAAATCTTAAGTTTAAAAAAATCTAAATGTATAAAATTGAATATAAAATTTTATTATATATTTGCGCGCATTTGCAATTGCAATGAATTTATTTCCAAATGAATTTTTTAAATGTTAAGTTAAAAATTATTAAAGTTTTAGTATGTTAAAATGATATAAATTTCAAATTGAACAAAAGAATTTTAGTACAAAGTACAAATCAATAGATGAAGATACTATATAAAATTTGTTATTATTAAATAAAATTATTGAATTAAATAAAATTATATATTATTTTACTGTGTGTGTGTGTGTGTGTGTGTGTGTGTGTGTGTGTGTGTGTGTGTGTGTGTGTGTGTG
>NW_017257260.1:741209-748054 GCF_001594055.1 Mycetomoellerius zeteki | reverse complement strand
TGTGTGTGTGTGTGTGTGTGTGTGTGTGTGTGTGTGTGTGTGTGTGTGTGTGTGTGTATGTACCTATAACATGTTACTTTAATTAAAATGACAGAAAAAAATATGAAAACCAATCTATTTTAGAATGACAAATCTATGAATAATGTGCAAACAAAGTATTTAGTTAGCAATACATGGAAATTTATGACAAATAATATTATGTTACATGGAACATATATATTGTATGTGTGATGTTTTTGTATAAAACAAATACAAATTTAAGAAACCATGAAAAAGGAAAGTTAAAAAGTAAACATCACTACGTGGCTCGAAGTGGGCGTGTTCAAACGCATGATGAATGTCACTGTCACTCTGGAAACACATGTTTCGCTTACGTAGGTACTGAAACGCAACCAATGTTTGTCTACCAACCAACCCGCTAATTATCGGCACCGTTGTCGCTGCCTTTGTCGGCTCCAACACTTTATAGAAATGTGAATCTTTGATTTAATTTCCTCAGACCAAAAAGCATATGTTGTACATTATGTTTCTTTTTGCTGAAGAGACAGAGACACTTCTAAATTTTATCTTTAAAAACATTTTGGAAAGCTTTTTCAAGGTTAGCTGCAAGAATATTTAATAAAAAATGGAGAGTTCAATTTGAAAAATTCAACGTAACAATTCCTTGATCTTAACAACGCCCAAGGTCAAACCATCAATGGCATCCTCTTATGTCCCCCTCGAAGTCGACAAACTTTTGTCTGAAACATTTTTCATCAAAATGCATATTTTTCAAGAAATTAGCCTGGCATGATCGCTCTGGAACACTCTGTATATGCAGGATATCCCACGTAACTGTCAGGATTTTTCCGGCACTTTCGAAGATCTGACAAAAACTGTTTTGAATAAAGTTAGTTCCCGGAATTACCACCAGGTGATTTGAGTTCTGTTTTTTTGGTTAGGTTGCCACATCTATCATTAACATTTCCACCAAATTTTATCGCCATAGCTTGACATTTGTAAAAGTCTTGAGTACATCTACCTCTGCACGTGTTTTCGATTTTTTACAGTTTTAAAAATGGAGTTGAATTTGCAACAACGAGTTTATATTAAATTTTTTGACCAAGAACGAAACGAATACCATCCAACAGCCATCGAATTCACCCGATATGGCTCCCTGCGATTTTTTTCTGTTCGAAAAACCACTACTAAGAGGTAATGGAAAAATCGAAGACGGCTCTAATGGCTATACCGACAATAGAGTTCCAGAAATGTTTCGAGAGCTGGATCAAGCGCTGGCATAAGTGCGTTGCAGTCGATGGAGAGTACTTTGAAGGGGACAATATCTTTTGATGAATAAACTTGTATTTTGAATTTTCCGAATGAATTCCGGGAACTTTTTGATCAAGGTAGTACTGCCGTTTCTGGATCAAAATTCATGTCGGCCTGTATTATTCGTCGACTAAAAATCACTCGAAAAAAGGAACACACATCATTAATGTACACTAAAGCCGCATATAGACTTGTATCAGAACGCCGTTGCGAACCATTCGCGAATACCGTCGCGAAAGCCGTCGCGAACGCTGTTGTGTCGATGCTACCTTTGTAATCGCCGCCGCGAACCTCATCGTGAACGTCGCCGCGTACAGTGTTCCATTTTTATTAGTTTACAAAATTTGTCCAAGTCCGAGACCCACATTTATAATCATTTGTATAACACCATCTCTAACCGAATAAAGTACACTATATAAATAAATTATACCACAGCATACTGCGATGATTTGTTTGGTGGTGTAAAATTCAAGGGGGTATCGTTACGCTGAATATCGGACGTCGTATGACGGATATCGGACGTCGTATGACGGATATCGTACGTAGTATCAATCCTACGTTTCCAGTACGCTGGGTTCGCTCAGAGTGACTCCGAGGAGCTCCCGAGAGACAAAACGAACAATGCTATTGACTCCTTGTGGCCTTGGCAGGAGGGCCCGATGTTTGTAGCGACGTTTAAGACAATCGAAACACTGTCCACACTGGCACCGCCGCGCCGTCTTATTCGCGGCGAAGTTCGCAGCGACGTTCTGATACAAATCTATACGCGGCTAATTGCAAACATTTCTTTGACGTGGCAGCGAAAAACCGACTCAGCCGATTGACTCGATATTATACGCTGATGTTCTTGCAGCGTTCGAGACACTGTCCACGCTGCATGCCGTCTTCTTCGCGACGGTGCGGGCGTTCGCGAACAGTTCGCAACGGCGTTTTGATACAAGTCTATACGCAGCTTAATACAACATGCGTTTACTCAACGATAGGAAACAATCTATCGATTTTATTGGTTATGTTTGTACTAAAGCTGCCGAAACACGGACATGTGATTAGTTGAAATATTAGACCGCGACTTACATCACAGATCGCGAATTTACATCACAGATCGACTAACTCAAAGATTTAATGATACATGGACTTATTTTAATAGAAATATTCATGAAATGCCATAGTTTAGGAGCCTTAAAATGGAAGTTCTGTACATAATTGAGACTTGTAATTTTGTAAATGCATTTTATTTTGAATTATGTTTACATACAACGAGGAATTACAGTGCACTTGGCTATTTTTAATGTTTATTTTAATGAATCCATGGTTCAATTTCTTTGTTAATATGCATTGAAGATGATCACATTAAAGGTCGAAACATTAGAATTATAATCATTGACTTATTTACTGTCTTGTATATAAAGTTCATAATATAACATCCAGCATGGTTCAAATGGCTCTAATATTGTAATATTTGAACAATTTTTTATATCTCGAACACAGCTCCTTAAAAATATGTCGGAGAGAAAGGATACAAATTTACAAACACAAAAATTGATTCTTTTATTGAGATCTCTTATCCTTTAAAGTTTGTTCTTAATGTCCTGAAACACTCTGTATATACAATACTTGCATCAACATAAAAAATGATAATCAGTGCTCCAAATCATCGTTATTTATATTTTGTAATTCTGCATACCACATGACTGAATAAGATTCCTTTATTTAATTAAATTTATTCTTATCGATTCAATATTCGCTCCATCCCAGATAGCAAGTTGCCTGCAGGTTGCTGTCAATTTGCTTGAAACTGCTTTACTTAAGTTGCTTTCAATATTTAAGAAAGCGGCTTTCGATTTTGCCTACTAGATTGACGACTTTTATTGCCACTAACTCTTATGAACAACTTGATGGCAAACCGATCGTATAATAAGTTGTTAGAAATCACAGGGCAACATGACGGAAACAGTTTCCGTCTAAAATCTTACTCCCATAAATTGCCAATAATCTGGCGGCATTTTAACTGAACGAGCATTGTCGAACTCTCCGAACGTGAACAAAACGTGATCAAAATCCTCGGTAAGCGTAACAAGCGTGATAATATTTTAAAGTATCAAGAGATTTCATCTACTCGGTAAAGACGGTAAACGTTTCAAGAAAAAATATTATGCTTTCATCTTAGATCTTGGGGATCTTATTTCAAAAAATTATTTCATTAAAACATAGCTGAAAAATCTTTGAATACTTCTTTCATCTTTAAAAAAATTTTTTATTCTATTTTCTATGTCGTTTTTTAAAATCGAGTTTAACTCGATGCATCCTTCTGGTAACAGTGCCACATACTGCTCGACTTTGCTCCATTTTCATTCAATTGACAGAGATGTGAATTAAATATTTTACGAAAATGATTTCCAATAGATTGTAGCAACATTTATGGCAATAAGTTTGCTACAACATTTCCGTTCGTTTGCGGAAATGTTGTAGCGAACTTATATAAACAACCGTTATTCACATAATATGTCTCTAGGTTACTCTAAACAAAATTATTATTGCTCTGATGACAGCAACATATAATGGTAATTGAAGAGAAACTTGTGCTAAGCACTTATTTCTTTTCTTCTACCAAGGAACGTTTTGTTATTCGGATATAATTATGATTATTACTACTACAATAATAGAAGTAATACCCCCCCCCCACTTGCATCTTTAATGATTCCTTCACTTTGTATTTCTCGGTCAGACAATTAAGACGTTTCCTCGCAATTTTGCTTCAATTTTTAATGTACCTTTATATTTCGATCGACATAAAGATTTTTGTATTCGGACAGATACTAAGGATTTTTTATTATTGAACACTATAACGTACTTTATTAATTTAAAGGTAACCTAATTCAACTCTTTATCTATCATACGATCAAATATATATATATATTATTCCCATATACGATTTCATAAACAGACATAATTGCTCTCAGATCTTCATATTTTTATATTAATGTACTCAATGTCTTACCGTTCTTATAGACTTTGACTTGATACTATTATAATTGCGGTACTTCTATAACGAATATTCTTACGCACAATGACCTTGTTAAATAAGAAGCCTTTCATATTGACATCTCATGACACACTCTATATCATTGTTTTGGACTTAATATCAGCTTGATAATGACAGAATGCGATCAAGTGACCAACATACACTAGAAGTCTGTACTTATTTTTTTCATCTTTTTATCTATTAGTTTTAAACCGTTTATAATTTATAAATATGTACAATATATCCTTATCACTTTTGTATGTTTATCATTGAAAATGACCCGATCGGGCTCGAAACGCCGTTTGTATTATTTTTAATTTGTTTAGTTCTTATTAATTATATTATATCTATTATTTACATATTGTTTTCTTATGGTTCGTAACCCTTCTCAACACTTTTATTATTAATTTATATTAATTGAACTATATTACACGATGTATTATAATAATAATCATTTTAGATTGCCAACTATATACATTTATTGTTAGAACTATACACATGATTATTATTACTATTATTATAGCAATAATAATCATAATTATAGTAGTATATAATTATAGTTACAAATACCAAACATTTTTCTCTCGGTAAAAGAATAGCTATGATTGACCAATTTCATAACTACGGATGTTATTCAAGGGGCTTATCACTCTCGAGTCACAGTGCGAGTCTTAGCGAGTCGGTGCGTTTAAGAAACGAGTCAGCACGAATCAATGAGCAAAAATATAGTACAAGAAATCATTAAAGGCCAGTGAAAATAAGGAGCGAGTCAAATCGAGTCAGCAACGATGTTTATTTAACTCGAGAGTGAAATACCGCTCGATGTTATTAAGGATGCCTAAAGTAACCTTTAATATTTAATTACCTAAAGATTAAAGGTTACCAACAGATTTATCAATGAAATTCATTCATGAATTTCTTGGTTATTAAAGGTAACCAACTTTAGGTAACCATATATTGTGAAATCGGGCCTTAATCGGATTTAGGCTGCGTTCGGAAACATCACCCGAGTGCCCTCATGTATCGTTTTATTCTTATGTTCATCCAATGTTAAACAAAAATAAGATGATACACGGGAGTACCCAGGTGATGTTTCCGAACGCAGTCTAAACCCGATTAAGGCCCGATTTCACAATAGTGAAATCTCGACAAGGTTTTCTTCACAAAAGACGTATTTCCGAAATGTTACATATCCAATTACAAAAAAATAGGCTAAACCATCAATCGGGGGACACGGAATTTTTACATAACGCATATATTTCGATTCTCAACAATTTACATAAAATTTGATTTACGCGCGTGTCTTGAATTTATTATACTTCGAATTTTCTATATTATGGTTTTTCTTTAATTTACCAGCATGTATGTTATTATATATACATCGTAACTTATTCGAATTTTGACCTCCGTTAGAAGCGTTACACGTCTTGTTAATTATTATAGAATATGAAAATTCAGGATTTTTTTTCTTTGAAATTTGAACAATTGTGGCTATACGGGTGAGTGCTTTCTCTTCCTTCATGCATTTTTGGCAACGTCTTTTTCTTTGACACAGAATTTTCATCAGTTAGTTCTTTGCCACTGCAGTTATCAACCACGTGTCAATGCAACTGAAGATGAGATCGAACCGTCATCTACCCGTTTGGCCATACAGAAGTACGAATGAAATTATTGTACATACTCAATACACTGAAAATGCTCGAAAAGACTCAAAAAAAAGCCGAAACGGTTGTATCATTATCGATTTAATTAAATACTTGTTAAATTAGAAATTTGATAACTGTCTTCGCACCAATTACCGTGCTAAAACTCTCATTAGCCCGAATTCCTTTTTATCGTATTCGATTATCGAGAGTTATTCTTTGTTTTTATTTATATTTAAAAATATTAAAAGTGTGATTTTAATGATATCGTCCAAATTTGATAATTATTAATAGAAATGATAACTGTAGAAAAAAAATTGTAATTTTGCGGTAATATGTATATAAGATATTATATCTATTAATGATATAAAATAGGTAGATTATATATTTTTCGACTTCTGCCGGCTTATCGCTATCTAACAAGAGAACCGTCGGAACTGACCTTCACCGATTTTGATGGGCTTTGGATATGTTGTAGAGCAGAGGTAGGATTTAGTTGCACATTTCGGCCGATTTTCAGCTTGGTTCCTACCCCTCTCTTCACCAACCCACGCGCAGCCTAAATGACGATCGGCGCGCGGTTTGGTGAAGAGAGGGGCAGAAACCAAACTGAAAATCGACCGAAACGTGCAACTAAATCCCAGCTCTGTTGTAGAGTGTAAAAAAATATTAGACCCACATTTTTTTATCAGCGTATCTCAAGGTTTAGGGGATGAAACACCCTCTCGAAAAAAATGAATTTTATCGCTTTTAGCAAATATCTTCGAAACTATGCAATATAGTAAAAAATGTTTAATATAAAAGTTTTATGGTATGTGCTCTATATAATGGTGTATTCACCATGTGTATTTTTTTAATATCAAATTTTT
>NW_017257260.1:736592-741189 GCF_001594055.1 Mycetomoellerius zeteki | reverse complement strand
CCCACTCATTAATTTTCACTCCCTATATAGATCTAATATATAAACCCCACATATAGATCTAATATTTCTTTATATTCTACAATATATCCAAAGCCCATCAAAATCGGAGGGACGGCTCTGACGGTTCCCTTGGGAGTCACAAAGATTGTTATCAACTTTACACCCGAAAAATGTCGAAATTCAGAAAAGGCCTTATTGTACATAATTACTGAGCATAATTTTATTAATATTAGAACCACTAAATTGAAAAATTATTGAACTAATTTTGCCCAGCTTCTGTTATACACAGTATTTTTTAATATTGAGTGAAATCAGTAATATTAGATAATTAAATAATAACTATAAGTAGGTATTCAATGAAACTGCTCAAATTTTTACCAAATTTATTTCTAAAAACATAAAATTATCATTGTGCATTTTTGGAATAAGAATAACTTCGACGAATTCAAAATCCAAGAAATTTGTTTTCGATTGAAAAAAAATAATGTTCATATTCATAGTCAGGCCTTATATTTAAAGCTTCCTTAAATTTATCTTCAGATGCTCTACGAATTATTTCATTGGCTGAGTATTTAAAAATAAATTTAAGAAAGCCTTAAGTACAAGGTCTGACTATGAATACAGACATAAGACTCACTTTCTTTGAATCCCGAATGAATTTGAGGCTTTCGGACATTTTTTGGATTGAAAGAATAGCAATTACATCATTTTAATCCTACCATAAATTAAAATAGATAAATGGCCCGCGAAACTTTATTTTGATTGAAAGAGTAGGAATCCAGTATAGTTTCAATTCCAAGTCACGGATTAAAATGGATTTAAAGAATTCAAAGAATTCTTAAATTTTAATTGAAATAAATTTAATAAATTAAAGATTTGGATTCGGCAATGACTACGCGAATCCATTTCTATCCCTTTCTAGCAATCCCTTTCCGAATACTGAGTCGTTTAATAACCAGTAGTAACAATATCTGTTACTACTGGTTATTGAAAAAAGTAACTCATTTCTTTACTCGTTAACAACGAGTTAAAATAAAGCGTTACCTTCCATCTCTGAAAATTATTTTATTTTGACGGAAAAGAACACGCCATAGTTACGGTGCGATTCGAAGACGCATCGCTCGTATGTAGCCATGGCGGCTGGTAGTAAACAACTCCTCGCACTCGTAGCAACCTACGACTTTGGGCGGCCACATCTTGCCGCGCGTTTGTATTTGGCGGTAGGCCGGACCGTGGTATAAGAATATAAGGTACACAGTTGGAAAAAATGTGTTGAATTTAACATAAACCGCATGTCTCAAACGGTCCACTCAAATTTTTGAGTTAATTTTACACAAGATGAATATGTTAAAAGGTAACACAAATATTATATAAGAGAATAAATACAAAGAAAGATAATATCGACACAGTTTGTAAACAAACTGTGGGAACATTTTTTTTTTTTTCAGAAAATTAACATTTATGGTATGTTAAATTAACACATATTTCATTCATTTGTCTTAGAATTTACGTTTTAAAACACATTATTTTTATGTTACTTATTCACTTACTCATAAATTTTGACACTAAGAAACATTGAATATTAATTTTACAAAAAATCTTCAAATAATCGACAGATTTTGTAATGGCAGCATAAGATCTGCTATGCTAGTAAATTATTTTTCTTCGTGTAATAAGCATCTGGACGTTTCATTAGCGTTCAATTAGTACTGTTTGTTTCAGTTAAATAATGAATGCATTTTCTACGAATATTATTGAAATAGGATAATGGCTCAGTTGACAGAGGACTCTACAAACAGCAGCACCAGTTGCTGAATTCTCTTTTGACTACTTATTAAGAATCCATATATTTGAGACTAAACTAAAAGATGTATTAAATGACAAAAAGTCTATAATAAAAATATTAAAAACAGTAAGCATAAAAATGTTTTATAGACTTTAATTTTAAATTTCTGTCATCATATGCACAAATTTGACGCACTTTCTTTTCCATTTTATTAGCTAAGATAAATAGTATAAATCGCATTCTATAAACGAATATTAATAAATTATTAACATGAAATCTTATCCTTAAGAAATATATAAGTGAGAATGAATAAAAGTCGTTAATAATATCATTTTTCAGACCGCAATATGTGAGAGACACAACCGATAAATAAAAGCCCTATACGGTCGAAGCTAGATCTTAAAGTGCTTTAAATAATTCAATCTTGAATCACTAAATATGATATATATGTACTTGACATATATACCACAATTGTAGTCTAACGAACTGTGCACCGAAATATTTCCGGACTAAACACAAAAAAGTTGTTAATTTTTGCCTTCAACTGGAAAATGAAATATGTATGTTTTTCTATAATTTTCAGGCTACAAAATTCATTTGTAAAACTAACAAAATGGTTTCGTTTAATGTATCATTTATTTAAGCTATATGACCGAATCAAATTTACTATTATAGCAAGACACGTTTGCTAAATTAATGATACATTTTGGCTCTATGAATAAAATGACTTTGCTATAAAAGTAACTTTGCTTTGTTAGCAAAATAATTTTAAAGAACTATTTCAGAAAAGCAAATAAACTAATAAGAATATAATAAAAGAAAAACCTCTTAATATTAATCAATTTTATTGATAAAATAAAAGTGAATTCTTTTAGAACCCTTAGGAATACTATTAGAACAGAAATGGGATAGAAAAAGAATTCATTTCGTAAGTCGGAAATGAAGAAAGAATTCTTTTTGGATTCTCTGTGCTATTTGAAATGATAATAAACAAATATCAGAAAAAAACACGTCTTTCTTTCGCTGTCAATTTGAATTCACCACGAAACAAGAATATTTTTCGAATAAAAGAATAAGCTATAAATGGTTTTTGCCATCCACCTTGCATGATGAATGGCAAAAGCTATTTATAAAAACACACAATATTCCTGAATTATTAGAAAAAGGCATTGAAATTTTTTTAATTGTGAAAATAGCTGCCTTTTTAAACAGATTCAATAGAGAGATTTCATGCAGACTAATCCATCAACTTGTCAAAAAACGATGATTTTTTAAAAAAAGTTTTCAAGTCGTATTCAAAGATTTTCTGATCTTTTCAGAAGAGAGTGCTTTTATTACAATTTTTTAAAACGTCAAATAATAGGTGACTGAACAAAAACAGTATTTATGATAAATTGTTAAAGATTATCGCTATCGTTCTCAGATTCGAAAAAAAACTTTATTAATAATTAATAATAATTATTGTACATAACCAATAGGAGATAAATTCCATTAACGATCTAATTGGATCTTAATGCTTGTATAATTTTGTGTGAATTCATACACTACGTATGTAGGCCTTTAAACTGCGCAACGAAGTAATTTTTCAATTTTGAAATGCAAACTCCATTAAACCACCGTAGTAATATCACTAGCAATTTAACAATTCAATGCTTATAAGTATCTTAGAACAAGCTTAATACTATGCCGAGTAACATACTAAAATCTGTAAATAAATAATTTTATTGCGAAAAATATTACCTCGGCTGGGAACCCAGATCTCTAGCATTCCGTGCGAGCGTTATATGTCTTTAGACTATCAAGGCCTTAGTAATATTCTTCGCAATAACTGATATATATAGAAACAACATTTTATTTCAGGCAACGTAAATAAAGAATGTTAAACTCCCTGATGGAAAAATTTCGCTGAAATTATTCTACGTTTTAGAACATTTTTCAGCAAAATTTCAGCATTTCAGAAAAATTTCAGTTTAATTTCAGTGGTTTAAGTTAAAAAATTCATTTTTAAAAAATTTCAGAGAAATTACAGTAAAAATTTCACATATACGCGCGCACACGCGCGCGCAAAATCGGACCAGCAACCTCCCCGTGATGTACATCGGATAATGTTAATGCTGGCGGTAATTAAATAAAATGCATAGGTAAGCTTGATACACTGCATCTTCTCGAAAAAAATCGTACAAAGCTTAATCTTTTTTTAATTTGTAAGGGAAAAGTCCATACTTTACGATGGTTATCATGAGATTTACGAAAAAAATTTACTCCACCCATAGAGTGCGTCAAACTATGCAAATTTCTTTAAAAAAAAACACGTCCTTATTTTTTAAAAGATGCCAGGTAGCTAAGGATAGATTCAAAACCTATTGAAAGCTTCGTAGAATATAGACTTTATCATTGAAAATGAAAAAAGAAAACTTTTAAATACGACCACACATTTTTCGTGGAGTTACGCTTATTTGAATTTATGCGAAATTTTGATATAAATTTACCTATGCAATAATTTTGTTGATGAGTGTATTTAAAATACATAATTCATATTATACGGTTGGTTACAGTTTTCTATGTGATATATATATTATTTTTCATGTGAATATATGTGAATAATTACAAGGAGGTTACCACTTAATGTAATCGTGGGACAGAGTTCTTGAAACATTATAAAATTCATATGAAATCCCTATGTATAATCCGATAATTACATATATGCAATCATGAAAAATCATTGTGTAATATTAAATAAAATCGTATATTTTACCAAATGACTTCATGTAAGTAGTGAAAAAAATTATTTGTAAATTTGTGTAATCAGAT
>NW_017257260.1:698562-736493 GCF_001594055.1 Mycetomoellerius zeteki | reverse complement strand
ATCGGAAGATAAAATTTTTCATCTAGTTGCAAAAAACATTGAATGTTCTTTGGAATGGAAACCAATGACAAATTAATAAATCATTTATCTCTAATATTTGTTAACGAAGAGTTACATTTTGATCTCAAAATATCATCTGGAACAACATTGACATTGTCTATATCACGACCGATGTTTGAAAGTGGTATAATTATTAAGATTGAAACGTTCCAATTTTTTGTATTAATTTATTATTAAAATTATTACGCATGTTTACAACCAGCGTTGACTTCTATAGCTTTCACATTTATATTTATTATATTTGTTTTCCAATATTATTAATTTTCAAAATTGTAAGTAATATAAAATTGATCCTTATTGAACTTTTAAAAATGTTTCCTGACAAAGTAAATAAAATAAAATATATATGATAGTATGTAAATATCCACTAAATTTATTAAAACTTCTTGTTTAAATTAACAAAATTAGAGCGTATGTATATATATGATTGTATATCTGTTCATGATGACTTTGGAATGTTCGAATGTTTTATCTCTTTTACGTTTCAAAATATCGCATTACATATCAAGGTCTTGAACTGTACTAACAAGCAGCAGTTATGAATGTATTGGTGTCATTGACTTCGAATATTGTTAACAGTATTTAAACAAAAACTAAAGCAGATAATAACAGTATTTTCAAATGCCCTTAATGTTAGTATTTCTCAGTTATATACTACTAAATTATTATCAATTTATTTCTTTTACTATTCTAATTGCGTTATTACATTATTAATTATTGTATATTCTAATCCGCATTATTACAATAAGTATTTTATTAGTTATGATGAGACCTCTAACAAAAAATTTCAGCAATAAATATCAAATATGATCCAATATTTTGATATGGATCAACTCTACATCTTGCATTACTAAAAAGTATTTTTTGTTACTGCAAGAATGTATGTATATTTCACTTGAATTCCGCATAATTTGAGTTATTTCAAATTGTTAAATTTAATTAATATAACATATCGTTATGAAATCCTTTCCGCTATATATTACCAAAAAAATTTCTATTACACTGCCTGTTAAATACATGTATGCAGAGTGTTTTGCTCGAATCGATCGTTACTTTATTTATGTTTCAATTCTTCTTTATATATATCGATAACTCAATTCGACAACTACTATTTCTAAGTAAGTGTATTCCCTTATATAGTCCCTACAGTCATATTTATTTTCGTTTTCTCATTACTTTAAAGAGATCCTGAAATCGTCTATTTTACTGATTAATCGCAATAATTTTTATAGCAAATATCGCATATAGTATTTTACACAGATTTGAGAATCCTTCTCCATAATTGAAGTATACGCATTAGTATGTGTCTACAGCTTGGAATTTATATCGAGAAAGAAAAAAAATGTTTAACTTATAATCTTTTTTACCATTTCTTAGTTCAAAATAACGTCTAAAACAGTTAAATCATGACAATATTCACTTGACACAAAAACTCTGCAATACGTACTTACAAAATTGAAGCCTACAAACTAGTAGATTACATGAAAAAATAATGTGGAGTTCATGGAATTAAACTTAAACTTCTAATTAAAACGCTACAATTCTACAAAAATTTATGTATGTGTGGGACATTAATGTAGTAATATATAAAGATGTGTCAATGTATCGCATTTTATCAATAAAACTCCGATTATGTCAGAGTTCAGACTTCACTTTAGGATTTCTTAGCTTAAATATCGATGCCAGATTCGTAAATTATGTTGTAAGTATTAATTGAATTATCTTGGGATCAAATAATTAACATGATTCTTAAAGCTCTATTGATGAATTCTTTTCATGTAGTATAAGAATATAGAAAAAAACATATAGTTTCATTTAAACAATTTAACTTCGACTTTTTGTAAAAAAAATTAATATTTTTGACATTTTTCTTACACAATCAATTCTAGACTAATGAACTTTTGTTAGAAATATCTTGTCATCTAATCAAAAGTATTTCAAAAATTATGGCGACCGACTGAAGAAACAACCTCTATATAATTAGATTTTGCGTAAAATAAAATATTTAGATATTTATTAATAGTATTTTTCTTTTATATATATATATATTCTATGTTTTTATCTGTATGTGTATGTATTTATAACATATTTACACATAAGATGTTTCTTTAAAACTGCACGATATTTTAGGAGTTATAAATATATGGTCTTATAAATGTATGCTCTCAACTCTTCATTTCAGAGAGAGATATAGAATTAAAATTTTAATTAAAAATAAAAATTCTATAAAATTATTTTTTTCTTAATATCTTTTAACATAATAACTTTAAACAATAACAGATTTTTTAAATGTGTGCATATACATACATGTGCTTGTGTATACTATCTATATATATAAATAAGTGTATATAAATATAACATAAAAAATATGTAACAAATATTTTTCCATACGAACATATACATATAGTATGAAAAAATTAATTATTTTCATAACATATATATGATACTTTACTTTTAATTAATAATTAGAATATAGTCTATAGATTTTTAACAATTAACAATTAAAATATTCTATAGATTTTTAATCTAGATTTTTAATAAATATTATTTAACCCTTAAGGCGCATATGGTCAGAACTACTTCAATCGCTGAAAAAATACAGAACACATTTGTTTTTTATCTTTCCGCTTTCAGTAGCTTCTTATCTTAGGACGTAATTTTGAATGTAATAGTAATCGCTATTGATAGATAAATGTTGATTTTAACAAACTGATTTATTTTTATTCTTAAATATCTCTCTTGGTTTACTTAAATTTAAAAAAAAGAAGTTGGGGTCACTGTTGACCCCATGCGCCCACTTGTAATTTTGCTCGTGCGCCTACTGAAGGGTTAAATATTATTTTGTTTATTAACATTTAGAGTTACAATGTAAATCGTCACGTAATACATACGTCATGTACCTGTATGTAGTACGTATACATATATATAAAGAAAAAATTAATTTTATCATAGAAATCTAAAATTTCTTAATAAATTAGAATTTATAAATAAGACTTATCACTTTTATGCTATATAAATGACTAATAAAAATAAATTCTACAAGTTTTATATATAATTAAAATATAATTATAAACATATTATAACAATATTACAACTTGTATCGTGTCTGTTCTTATTAAATTGCAGTAAATGAATGATTCCATAAAGGAGTAATTCTTTCTCGATTTCCTTTTTCTCCTATCCCTTCAAATTTTTAATATTAACGAATCACTGCAAAATTAAAATAATTATTAATAGTCATTTTTTCTTTCTCTTTGTTTTATACTAAATTCTTTAATGACAATCATTATCGGATAGAAAAGGACAAACTTTCTTAGAGATAAGAACGAAGCGCGTCTGAGACGCAACAAGAAGGTCAAAGGTTTCTGCTGGAAATGAATACAGCATACTTTCTATGAATGAACCGTGTCGAACATAATTTTATCAATTCATGCTAACATTTTAAATAACTTCACTACAAAAATAATATAATATTCATTTTATAAAATACAAGTAGTACAGATAATATTTCTAGAATATCATAGACGTTTAAAATAATCATTATAAAAACAAGAAATGTAAATAATTTATATAAAATGATAAATTATTTATAAATACCCAGAAAAAATAAAGGATTTTTTAAAGATTAAATTCTAAAATAACAATAAATTATTTGAGGATAGAAAGAATCCCGCAGAATCCTTATGGAAAATGACTTTCGGTCTTTTCTGAAAATTTGCTATTTGATAGTTCTTGATGTGTAGATTAAAAATGTTAATGGGTACAAAATCTAAAAAATTATAGTTTTGGAGTTACAGCCGTTTGAAGTTGGCGCTTTTGTGCATTTTGCTAATTATATAAAGTGGAATGTGAAGTCTTCTATACACATAGTTATACCTGCATATACAGAGTGTCTGATAATTAACGATAAAACTCTCATATAGCGACAGAATGGACTAAACTGAGTCGAAAAATCCTCTACCATTTTGCAACTTTCGTAATGATTAACAAAATATTTATTAAAGTCCGTATTCAGAACGCGCTTTTATCGATAAAAGAGCGTTTTTATTTCCGAATTTCTATAATATGCGTAACGTATAGCATGTTAGCGCGCTAACATTGTTGTAAGCGCGTTTTGAATACGGGCCTAAGAATCTTTATTTTAGACCGCATATGTGAGAACACAATCAATACTAGAAATTAAATGCCTATAACGATCGAAACTGGATCTTTAATACTTAAATAATGCAATGTTAATTATATACAGGGTGTCCCAATAACTATTACCACCTGAAATATCTTCTAATCTATAAGGTGTAGAGAAAAATTTATCTGACTAAAATTACACGGTGTAAAGGGGGCTATCATATGGTGATAATAACTTTTGTCCAGGTGGAGGTGCTTCGGAGATTTCAGGGTCAACTTCGTTTTTTTAAATGGAATATCATATGAATTTTTTTACATAATATGATTACTCTAATTATTCTCTATAAAAAAGTATTAAGATCATGGTACCAAAAAATCAATAATTCACGAGATATTTTATATCTTATTCTGGCACATATTGACATAAAATATTAAATAATTCGTAAACTAATAATTTTTTTATAATCGTACCTTAATACTTTTATGAACAGAATAATGAGATGAATCAATTGGTGTAAAGAAAATACATAGTTGCTTCAAAAAGATGTGGCTGCAAAATAGATAATTTTTTAAATAAGCAACTATGTATTTTCTTTACCCCGATTAATTCATCTTATTATTCTATTCATAAAAGTATTAAAGTATAATTATCAAAAAATTATTAATTTACAAGTTATTTAACATTTTATGTCAATGTGCCAGAATAAAATATAAAATATCTCGTAAACTATTGATATTTCGATGCTATTATCTTAATACTTTTATATGAAGAATAATTAATGAAATCATATTATGTAAAAAAATTTATATAATTCCATTTAAAAAAATGAAGTTGACCTTCAAATCTCCTAAGCGCCTTCAATTGGGAAACAATTATTATCGTCATATAATAGCTCCCTTCATATCGTGCAATTTTGGTTGTACAAATTTTTCTCTAGATCTTATATATTTGAAAATATTTCAGGTGGTAATAGTTATTGGAATACCCTGTATACTATACAGGGTGTCCCATTTTAAATAATGCATTAAGATTTCTCGGAAATTATGGTAGATACGGAAAAATGTTTCAAACAAAAGATGTATGATTCGGAAGGAAACATAAAAAGGTACCATTGATTTGACCTTAGGTGACGTCGCCAAAACCAAGTTAAGGTCACGTCGATTTTTTTAAAATGAAACCCCCTATTTTTCATTACATTTTCTTATAGCTTACCTCGAAAGTTTTTCAAAATACTATAATGAAATATTTTTTCATTAAGTATTTTCGAGTTATAATAAGGAAATTTTTCTATAAATTATTCCTTATTTCCTTGATTAATTTGTGCGGATCAACACTAGATTTTATTCGAATGATTTTGTCTATTCTTTCTATTGTCTTGCGTGGTTTGCTGTTTACTTACAAGTTGCAAAACTAAAACGCTTTGCAGTTGCACAGACTGAGTTTCCTTGATGTACAGCTTTTAAAACATACTTTTTCAATTCTACTGGATACTCTGCATTTTGGTATTCTTAAATTTATGTAAATAAATGCCTACATACATAAGCATTTTAATTACATAATCGTATACTTGCTATTTATACTAATTATTGGCAATACAAAATACTTATGATCTATCATCATATTTATAAATATTTGTTAAAAAATAAGGAACTAATCTTTTAATATACAATTTCAGTAGCACAAATCGAATGTTATCTTTCCCATGACAACAATTTTTGTATCAGATTAACGTAGATATATTAATAGAAATGTCACAAAATACTTTTGAGCGCTACTTATATGTATATATGTATATGTATTCATTTACACATGTATATATATATATATTTATATCTTCACATATTATTTTATACTGATATATCTTATATTAATATTCATTTCTTAGTGTACGTGTGTGTTGCGCGCGCGCGTGTGTCGAGTGCGTGTGCCGCACATTCACTTAATTTGTAAATTAAAAATATCGTCATCGATGTAAAAGTCATCGATTAAAAAAAAGGATTGTCAATAAAATAACATGCAACAATAACAGATCTCATAACTATAGACTTAATACCGCACGGAGAATCGCGAGTTTTTTCTCCTAAAACCTCACATGCTTGCGAAAAAATTGTAAGTGTTTATTGTTGTCGTTAACCATATCGTTTTATCATTTAATTCCGCGATAAACTCCATTTATAATGCTGTTTATATATTTACATGGGTACTAGTCCCATTATTATTATATCAACTGCAATAATTATGCTTTTGAAGATAAGATAACGTATTATAAATCGTCACGTAGCATTTATTTCAATCATACTTTAACTGTATTAACTGCAGTATTAAACGATTTAACAATCAAACGATTATGTACTTAAATATGTAAGTAAAAAATGTAGAGAATAAAATAAATAATGAATCATTATTTACGCTTAAACTTACAATTGCATGAGAGTAGATGTATCTACACGCATAATCATTCAATACAAAACATTATTTCTCATTCTAAATTATAGCAAAGCACATTATTGTTATACTTTATCATATTATCCAAAGTAAATATGTATCATTTTTTTATGGTGGTAACAATGTTAATCGTTGTGAAGTTGTCGATTTAAAAAATACTTATGTTTTTTGTTCTACAACGCTTAATAAATAATCTGATGTATATAGATTAATTTTTAACCCAAGTCTGGAGCATATAGAAAAACATAAAGCAATAAGACAGTAAGTGAATCGGCCAATTACAATAGAGAATAACGTAAAATAATAACATAAGCAATAGCAAATCCAAAGTGTTGATTTACTTACTGCTTATATCTTAGTGCTTACGTTTTTTGTGTGCCTTGATTTATGCAAGTAGGAGAAACGATCCAGTTCATTTTATCATCCTAAATAATGTTCTCGCTTCAGAAATGGCTGAGTTTTATCAAAATATAGATCACACGAGAAAGAAATGCACATCAGTGTCACAAAGGAAAAGACATGTAGTAACGTTGCGTTACCGTATTGAACTGTTAGAGAAGGTCTAAATATGGGGGCAAGCGAAGTTTCAGTTCGCTATAGCACTGTAATCTGATAACGAGCATATAGATAATTTTATTACTTTCGAAGTAATGTACAAGTTACACATAATTATTAATTTTTCGACGGTTGAAAATTTACGCAAGCATGTAATTTTTTTCTAAAAATGTACGTATTTTTAATAAAATTGTTTATAACCTGTAAACAGTATAGGTGTGAATAAAAGGTCATATTGAATTGAAATAAAAACAGTTGTGTTCTTTATTAAAACTTAATTTCATGATACTATATTGTAAATAAAAGCTACGGTAATGATCAACAATTGTATATTGACCATCAACTTGTTGATAGTTATAAGTTATAACTTGTATATTTTGTGATCGAAAGTTCTCAAATAATAAGAAAATATAATTGTGAGTGCAATGTTTAATGCGTTTTATGGGTACACCTTGATTAAAAAGATTCCAGCTTAAACCGTTATGGTCAGGATTTCCTATTTCCTATTTGATGAGTTAAAAAGTACTAAAACCACTCAAAATTTAAAAAAAATATAAGCATTATATAAAAAAGTGTTTCAGACAAAAGCTGTAAGAATTAAAAATAAAATCTATTAATGATCTTATCAATTTAATCTTGAATGGCGTTGCCAAGGTCAATAGGTCAAGTTAACATTGATTTTTTTTGAAACTCTGATTTTTCATTGCATATTCTTTTAGCTTATCTCGAGTTTTTCAAAATAATATAAAAAAATATTTTTTCATTAAGTACTTTTAAAGTTGTAAGAATTGAATGTTACAATACCCCCGGTATTAGCATTATGTAAGATATCCAACTGATTGTTAAACTCTTTTAACCCTCAACTACATATCTTGTTTACAGTCTTAATTTACATGTCTGGGTCCAAGTCACCCACGGCGTTTTTTACTGGCTCTGTAATTATTACAAATCTCATTGCAAAATTTTTTTTTAATGAAATGCCAGAATGTATAGAATCGAAATATCAAAACATAAATAGGTTTTGATAATAATTGAAAAAGTTATGCCAAAAAAATTAAAGAACAATTTGTGAAAAAAGTGCAAAAATCAGCTTTTCTTAAAAAAAAAATCATATCTTTTTTTATGTTAAAAAAAGATATGATTTTTTTTTTTTAAGAAAAGCTGATTTTTGCACTTTTTTCACAAATTGTTCTTTAATTTTTTTGGCATAACTTTTTCAATTATTAATTTGTTATATTTTTTTAATAGGATGCATGGTCGTTTATTATGAGCATGCTCATAAGTCTAATCAGCCTCTACGAATTGGAAGATATAAGTTTTTTTAATTATTCTAATTATTATTTTAAACTCACAACATAGAATTCTAATTTAAAAAAAAATTAAACATTATATTAGTTAAAAAAGATTCATTTTAATTATAAAGTATATCTATATTCGGGTATTATGAGCAAGTTTTGATGTTATGAGAATGAACGAATGAGTATATTGTACGTGATAAGTACTTGACAATTTCATTATTAAAAGGCCAAAGAAACTGCACATATCAATAACGATCTTTTATTTCTGCATAATTTCTTCCAGAAAGCTTCTACTCATATTGCTCATAAGAATATTATTTTTATGCCCATATTATTCTTCCCAAAGGTTAATGTGAGCATTAAGTGGGTAATAAGAGTACCTTCCATTATTTTAACATTTGCATTAAAATAATCTATTTCAATATATCAAAATACATAAAACATCAACGAACCTATTAAATGATATGAACAAGATTTTTAAATTCTTTAATATGAAAGAGATGTTTTCTTGAAGTGCTCGTAATAGCCATTCTCTCTCTCTCTCTCTCTCTCTCTCTCTCTCTCTCTGTCTCTCTCTCTTTTCTCTCTACCCTACATACATTCGCGTGCGCGCGTACACACACAAAGGCCGTCACTTCATTTGTGCGTTTTTGTCATACGATAAATTTTTCAAGTCTATTGATTGGGTGTAGGATAAAGAGATCCGAGGGTCCCTCTCTTCTACATTTGTCGTACAATAAAAACGCATAAATGAAATAGCACCCAAATGCATGCGTACGTGCGTGGATGCATGCGTGCTTGCGTGCGTGTGCGCTCGTGTACGTGTTTAATAAAATCTTTAATATTTCAATTCGTCAAGAATAAGATATTAATCAATAAAGGAAGAAAGAAGAATAAAATCGGTTTCTCTGAATAATCAAGTAATCACATTTTTAAAGTAAAAACATGGATAATCATGACAAAAAATAAATAAAATTGAACTTAAGCCTGTAACTTTGTATCTATTGATTAATCAAGACCATTGGAGATTATTGCTCTTATTTTCATTTTTGCACTAAAAATTCATTTTTACGTAAAAATAAGAGGTACAACCACCAATGGCCTTGATCTTGACAAATGTTATCCAGGACATGATCTTGAACAACATTCAAGAGTTTTAACCGTCGGTCGGACAACTTCCGTAATGCTAATGCCGGCAATATTGTAACTTTCAAGCTTCATAATTCGAAAAGTACTTAATAAAAATAAACTTAATTATAGTGTTTTGAAAAGCTCTCGAGGTAAGCTACAAGAAAATGTAATAAAAAATGGGGGATTCTAATTAAAAAATTCAAAGTGGCCTTGCTCTCACTTTAACAACGCTAACGCCAATGTCAAACAAATAGTACCATCTTATGCTCTCCTCAAAGTCATAAAATTTTTGTCTGAACACATTAGTCATTTGACACATACTTTCAGAGATAGCTTGTAACACTTTACATGGCCCTGTATATTTTCACTATGCTTAGAAACAAAAAAATTATTAAATATCAAAACGAACCAAAATGCATATTAAGCTAAAAATCGATACTTTAATGTGGCATTAATGAAATTAAGTATAAAAACTAGCTGCCAGTGTTGCAACGTGTTGGATACCAGCTCAAAATCGTCGTTTTATACCTCTTCCTCGTTATTTTTCTCAAAATTGTGACAAGATAGCTAACTTTTGCCAACGGATGATTAGCACGCAGAAATACATCGGAAACAACTATTCATATTCATGTTACAAAATATTTCATGGTGTAATGATTGAAATTTAGGGTTGGCAACGTTACCTCATAAAAATAACTCGTTACCGTTACCATTCTTTTTCCTAAAAAGTAACTCGTTATCGTTACTCGATCGTTATTGATTTGCAAAAGTAACTCGTTACCGTTACCGTCATTCAAAATGTAACGAGTCGTTATTTTTTCGTTACTTTTTTTCTTGACACTAATAAAATATTATAGCGTTTTTCATTGGCAGAACTTGTGCACTCAATGCACATTAAAGCCGTTGTACACAACTCTAATCTAAATGTAAAAATGAGATATCTAAGATGATAAAATGCCTAAAGTATATTTTATCAAATAACACAATAAAATGTATTGAGGATTTCGCGCTTTAACTCGTTTCTATATTTTTATTAACAATACATCTTTACATCGCTTGTACAGCGGCTTTAAAATGCATTGAATGCGTATTAGTTCTGGCAATGAAAAACGCTATTATATGCAGATTCTTGCGATAACTATAAAAAAGATGTCAGAATTTTATTTCTTAGTAGAGGAATAAAACTCAAAAACTCTGATAATGTATATATATATATATATACATATGTATACATATATGTGCATACGTTCTAGTCACGAATAAAACTTTTACGTAAATAAAAATAAAGTAACGATAAAAGTATCTAATGAAATCGTTGTCATTATCCCAAAAACGTAACTACGTTACCATGAACGTTATTCAGAAGAAAATGTAACATCATTACTCAATCGTTACCAAAAAAAGTAACTTGTAATGGTAACGACGTTACAAATTAAAGCGTTACTTGCCAACCCTGTATGAATTTAATGATTAAGGATTATTATCTTTAAATTTTAGGAAAAATAAAACAGAATACGTATTCATGAAAATGTAGAGCTCGTTTAAATAATGGAATTAAATTTTTCATGTCCGGATTATTATTATATTATATTTATTATTAGAAGTAGATTATCTTGATATTATTTTTATAAGTATGTAATTAAAGGATATTAATAATTTTCATTTAAAATTCCCAAAAAAAATATTGATATAACTTTTGTTGCAAATTCTTAATTAATCACTTATAATTTCTAAATGTGGTAAGAAACTTACAATTTTTTAATTAATAGTAAAATTATTATTAAAAAATGAACTTTAACCCTTAAAAATACTTTGACCTCTTTTGTAACGTAAACGCCACACTTGGAACAGCATACCTAAACCAACTTTGATTGCTCAGACCATTCATAAAAATGAATATATTTTAACAAACTTTTTTTCAATCAAAACGCCAGACAGTAAGAAATATTACGATACCAAGTAAATATACGTATCTCTATTAATAAAAAAGTTATAGGCTATAAAGTAAACAATAGTTTCGAAAAAAAACCACATTTGTTTAAAAATTCTTATTTTTCGTACATAAGTTACAAAAATATTTTAAATATTTTGGAAAGTAGAAACTTCGAATATTAAAAAAAAATATTGCATTATTGTACCTTTTAAAAAACATAATTATTTAAAAAGACGAAAATGAAGAAAATTTGAAATTTATTTTGGAAAGAAGACATATTTTCTGTTGTCGAATAATAAATTGAATGCACAAAAATGCATCGAAAATGTCAATTTCTAGAATTAACACATTAGCATAAAAAATGTTTGTTATAATTGTAAGTAATTATGTTACATAAATGGTTTTACACACACACACACACACACACACACACACACACACACACGCACGCACGCACGCACGCACGCACACACACACACAGTGTCCCGTTTTAAAGGATCTACTGAAATATCGGGAATACTGCCTTAAATCAAAAAATGTTTCAGACAAAAGTTTTTTTACTTCGAGGGAGACATAAGATGGTATTATTGGTTTGACCTTGGATAGCATTGTGAAGGTCAGGGCAAGATTATTATGAATTTTTTAAATGGAACTCTCCATTTTTCATTACATATTCTTGTAGTTTATCTCGAGAGCTTTTCAAAATACTATAATGAAATATTTTTTCATTGAGTACTTTTCAAGTTAGAAGGTTTGAAAGTTACAGTACCGCCGGCATTAACATTAATTACCCAAGGTGTCCGACGGACGGCTAAAACCTCTTAAATATTGTTCAGGATCATGACCTAGATAACATTTATCAAAATCAAGGCCATTGGAGCAAAAATATATTATAACTTACGTTGATTACACCAGCAAAAAACTATCTTAAATGCCACACTTGAGTATATGATACCCATGACACTTTTCAATGCCTGATATTTCCTAAAATCTTCGACGCAAATTATTTAATGTTTTATAGAGTATAAAGATAAAACCATAAAGTTTATTTTCTGACCCGGTATTTTCTGACCGAGACGGTAGCTACCTTTCCAAAACAAAAAAGTTCTAATCTTGGAAATAAAAAGACCTGACTATGCCGAAAGTGTTTTTAAGAGTTAAACATAAGTATACAAACTATCATAAGTTTTTGATAGCTTTGTTTGTAAACAAAAATTTTAAATACTTATAGTTTTTTACAAATCCATAAAGATTTCTTTTACACAAAGGAGTATAATTACTTTTTATGTGTTTGGTAAAAATAACCAAAAGAGAATGTTAAAAAGGTGAGATTTTTGCCCGAAAAGATGTAAATAAAAGGAATAATATTTTTTGTAGATTTTATTTACCTGGATACGATAAAATTATTAAAAATTTTGTAGCGTTTGGAGAACACCTTGAAAATTAAGCAAGAATATTGAAATTTGAATAAATACATCATGTTCGTTCTCAATCTTCGAAGGGTTCCCTAAACGCTACAAACTTTTTAATAATTTTATCGTATACAAGAGATCAAAATCTATAAAAAACACTATCTTCTTTATTTACATCTTTTTGGGTAGAAATCGACTCTTTTTTAACATCCTCCTGTTTTTCATTCAAATATGTTATAGTCACTCTACTGTCACAATCAACCACAATGATCGTAAATAAAACTTATGTTTATGATGTGATATTTTGTAAATGAAATAGAACAAAAATTAGAACAGAATTTAACAATGCTTTTCACTTTTTCCATTTTATCTTCTTAGATGCTTCTGAATTGCTATTTATATAAAAGATTTACTGTTATGTTTTCTATAATGCAATATAGTTAATAGTTAAATAGTTGTTTTTAAAATAGCGGATATTAATTTAAAATATTATAAAATATTGTCTGGAATTTTTATATTTATAAATTTGAATTTTTTTAAATCAAATGATTAACTATTTCATTTTTATCCCAATGCAATAAATACGTGATAAATATTGGTACGTGTGATAATAATATATTTACATAAATATTGTACATATATATTGTACATATATATTAACACAATTTACTATTTTTAGTAACGTCAGTTAAATTATTTTTACCTGATATAATCGGATCCATTGGAAAGACGATTGTAATCCAGCAGCCGTCGGTTACATACAAGGCAATAACTCTGGAGTTGTAATGTTCCGTCTGTAGTTTTCAAAATGCGCTCAAGAGAAAGAAGTTAGTTTCGTTAGTAATTGACGTTAAGCTTATTCAAATGCAATTTTAATGTACAGTGTCCACAATCCGTATAATGTACAAAAATAATTTATGCATTACAAACAATTCAATGTAAAAAGTATCATAAAACATATAAATAACGTTTAATGACGAAAAGATATTTCCATATTTCGGACAGAATTGCAAATTCTGTCTAAATTACAAATCCTTATTTGTTAATTATATATACATTTATTAAGAAGATATTTATTAAGAAAGAAAATATTTATGATCGATTATTAATTTTGATACGGTAATATAAGTATTATATTATCAATATTATCTACAAATTTGATGTTCAATTCAGTTAAGAATATATCCTATGTAACATATAATATATACATACTTATTCGAATCTTCTAACTTACAAATACTTTTTAAACTGCACACGTAATTTTATGAAAAAGTGTGTTATCAAAAAGATTTCAATAAATATATGTTTAATACAAATATTATATCTATGATAAATTCAAAGGAAATCCTAATCATGGTAAATTAGTAGTTATAACGAAGCTTACAGGGTGTACGTCGTGTTAAATAGGAGTAATCATTTTTTAGGTCCAGTTTTTTTATATTATCAAATCTGCAAGTGCAGAATATGCGATAATAATGATGTATAATATGTAACAAAAGATATAACGAAATACACGAGCATAAAAAAACAGATTCGCGAACTGTTATACCGCACCGTCTTGCTTATGTACCACAAATCGTAGTATTGGCAGCTGAGTAGACGAAAAAAGCAGCAGGGAGACGGTCAACGGCGCGCAGCTTGCCCTTCGCTGCCTCACTGACTGGAGCGACAGATTTACCAGAGCAGAAATAAGAAAATCCCTCTACCCCTCTTAGAGTATACACAATCCCAGCCGTCTTAGTATAACGTTCTATATATGCACACATGCGTACTTATAATAATGTGGTTTACTTATATGTGTATTTAAATGAATCAGTTGAATTTAAAGAACGTTCGCAAATAAACTAAGTTTTGTTTTTAGTGTGCATTATATGTCCACTGATATATTTATACGTGTACGTAAAATAATTAATAGAAGAAGAAATGTCAGAGAAAAAGAACGATATGAGGAAGAGTAGAATTCAGCTTGAAAAGGCAAGTGATTGACTAACCGATTGGCTGTGGATGTGATCACACAAAATGCATTCTAAAACGCTCTTGTGTGCTTGAAACACATTCACTTACACGTGCGTATAAACATTCGTGCGCACGCTCGACTAAGCACAACCGAACGATAAAGTCGGTGAGTTGAGGGAGGAGGCTGGCTACGTCAAGAGGCGGAGTCTCATTCGCATGGACCATTGACAGCAGCGCACTGTGAGCAAACAAGGTTTACGCCTCTTCACTATGCCTACCTGATTCTAGCCACATTTCGTTTAGTACTAACATAAGCATTTGGCTCGTCAAACTGATGCGTAATAGCACGCACGCGTGTATAAACTATTAGTGCTCTGTCTGCAACATCAAATAAAATATACTGTAAATAAAGTGTAATATAAAGGAACTGCAATAGAAGCGTAAATCAAGAATGTTTTTGCATTCTTTGTTTAATTAAATTGATTGTCTTCAAGGAAATTTTACAACGAAATCATTTTTTTATTAGTTTGTATTCATAAAAGCAAAAATTCTAAAATTAAAAGTTTTTATTCACATTAGAAAAAATTAGAATAAATAGTAGAATGTTGTGATTAACATCGCAAAATGTATTATAGATTCAACGTTGAAAATACATTGCAGAAATGTTCAATAATGTCCATTGAACCTATATCTTGCAGATGTTGCATTTCAACATTGATTCAATATTGATTCAACGTACGTAGTCAGTAAAATATAAATTTTACTGACTTCCCGGTAAAAAATTTTACAATAATTAATCCAGTTTTATTGTTAAAATAAATATTACTGATTAGCATCATATTTCAGAATACACACGATTAAAATTATGATTAAAAAACATTTCTCCCTGAAATCAGAAATTAATTTCATAGTCCTCCGAAGATCACCCATTAAAAAGCTGTGCTATAGACCAAGAGGCCACTGTAATGATTTTATTACCCGTAGCGACAAGTATGGAAAGTGTGTAACCTATTTTATTTCATGTAAAACATAAAAATAATGCATATATTTAAACCCTATCACAGTCACTTGAAGGGGAGATGGACTTTTCAAAATATTGCAGATTTTGATTTTTTACTGAAAGAGTCAAGGTTGTTGTTGCAATCAATAGTTAATACCCTTATTTCAAGACTCCCATATCCCCTCAGAAGGGTGCAAGGGATCGCCATACTGGGTCAAAGTAAATTTTTTCTGAAAAAAAATCGATAACGACAAAGTTGAATTTTTGTCTACTACTTAATTTTGATATCAATTGTCGAGAAATATGATTCCCATACCTTTTGGGTGGTCACAAAAGCAGCCATACCTAAAATACAATTTTACATGGAGTAAGAAAATTCATATAATGATTTTTTATTTTTAGCTTATTTACAGCTACTATATTTTCTATACGAATTATTTAAATATGTATATGTTTGAAATTTGTGAGAAAGAAAGTTCTAATACAATCTAGTGCAATTAGAGACTTTGTATATACGAAGCTTCCTCTACAACTCGAAATATTGCAGCAATATTACAGCAATATTTCAATAGTGCGCAATATTATAAAAATTGCAGTAATATTGCAATATTGTTTATTATCGCATTCCCTATCACTCGACTGCACACATCGAGTGACAATTTTGAGTGATAATTTAGTGATGGATAAGGCTCGCAGACGCTTCTTTGACTAACTGCACACAAATCTTACCATAGACTTTTCTTAAAAACGAGATTATAATAATTTAAAAAATTACGATTTTAATGGTCACAAAAAAGTAATAGATCAACGGCCAGTCTGGGGAGATATTTACGTACATAAATTTGCATATAACTTCGAAAAGTAAACATAATCTGATCTTGTTTTTGTTCGATGAAAATGCAGCTCTTAATTTACTATCATATGTTTTATACTATTAAGATATCTTGGTGAAAATTTTTCTCATAATTTTTATACAAATTGGAACATTTTTCAGAAATACTCAGAAATATTCGGAAAGTTTACATTTTCTCTCAGAATTTTTCATACAAGTAAATTCTGAAATATTTTGAAATTTCTCATCCAATAATTTTTAAAAAATATTTTTTAATTTTTTAGATTTTATAACATTTCATCAGAAATTATACTTACAAAAACTTTTAGAAATCCTACGATATTTCATAAGTAACATATATGAAAAATTCTGAGAAAAAATGTAGATTTTCTGAAAAGTGTTCCAATTCGGTTGAAATTTGATATCATTAAATTGTTGATTTTTTATTACACAAATGTTCTAGAAATAAGTATTCACAATGCTATAATATCTTACAGAGAGAGATTGTTGCAAAATTACAATTTTTTTTCTCTATAGGGTTTTTTTTAGAAGACATTTTCCCAGAATCCGTCGGATATCCGACTCAAAGAAATTGCCTTCTCGGATATCCGACCGGATACCGAATATCCGATGTTACATTCTGTCCGGATATCCGATATCCGGTATCCGATAATTTTACGATCCGATGCATCCCTAATAATTTATATATATCTGTACATAAAAAATATTAAGGTATAATATGCTAAGATACATTCGCACTCATTCAAATTAACATTACATTAATATGTGAACGTATAATTCGCAAATTAGATTTCCCAAATTTACATCAAATTCGAAATATAATAAATCTTTACGCATTTTATATGTAAATTTAAAATGTAGATTTAGGAAATAAAACTTACGAAAATATCATTACTTATATCTTCACACATTTAATGTAATGTAAATCTAATACTTTTTCTTTTTTTACACAATCTACACACACACACACACACACACACACGCGCGCGTTAACTCTTACACTTTCTCTTTCAAATTATATAAAATTATTTAATTTGAACAAGATAACGAAGAAGTGGCTCTCTCTTACATGATGAGAATGTTGAGATTTGATCGAATGTTTCATCAGTAATCGGATAGTTATTAAATAATAAGGTTGCTATGTTAGAGAGTAATACTGAACATTTGCCGGATACGTATATATACTGTAATGGCTTTGTCGTTGATCGATTTCCGCATTTGTCTCAATACTGTCTTTCGAAGAAACATTTAAAATTTCTACCACATCAGTCGCAACAGACTGAGCAATTTTTGCAATATATTATTTCCTAATAGCATAGATCTCCAAGGGACGTTTCAAAGAACATTCAGAGGATATCCCTACGTCCTAAGAACGTCTCTCGAATAAAGTATGCTATTAGCGTTTTTATTTTCTAAAATAATACCTATCTTCAGCCTTATTGAACACGCTTACAAAATATTAATATTTGAAAACAGGACCGCTTACATAAATAAATCGATTAAATACGAGAGTGTCAATTACTGCTAAAGTTAAATTTAGGATAATCAATATTTTTGTATACATTTATCTCAGAACTTCGATTATACGCCGATGATGTTCGAATTTGCAACAATGTGAAATACTAATAATTCTCCCCAAATTAAATTAAAATTTGTAAAGGACTCTTATTGCGAAAAATATTTAAATTTTAAAATACATATTGATGTATTATTCTAAACATCTAACTTTAATAATTGACGATCTCGTATTTAGTTGATGCATTAAATCACATTATATCAATCCAACATAACTTATATATTTAGTAATGCGATGTAATTGCCATTAACAAATCCATATAGCAATCTCATTACTTAATAATTACTCGATTATCAATGTAATATTCGTCCAAAACTCAACATTCTCATCATATAGGTATATAAAGAAGACACTTCTTCGTTATCTCATTCGAACTAAATAATTTTATATTATTTGAATAAGAAAGAATACTTTTAGAAATATGCAAACGTATGAAAACGTTTGTAGTTTGAAATACCCTTGGCAGACAATGGCTGCGTTGCAATGGGAACGTCGCTCGGATGCCTCGGATTTATCATCTGTCCTTATTTAATATTTAATGTTTCATTACGGTCTCTACTGTAATTGATCGATTCGCTTACTGCTTAAGTCTTAATGCCTAATTCAAACTGGACGTAGCAAACGTCAAGCAACGGAGCAGCAACCAATCAGTGAGATGATATTTACAGTGGCGTAAACAATATCGGCTTGCTGGTTGGTTGCTGCTCCGCTGCTTGACGCTTGCTGCGTCCAGTGTGAATTAAGTATAAGTCTTAAGTTTTTTTATGTGCCATGGCCTTAAGTAGAATGGAGCCATCGACGAAATACGATTAAAGACCATGGCCGCTCTCAGGGTGATTTTACATGCAGCGCGGTACGCGGTAAAGTAACTAGAAACCGCGCGCGGTGAGCCGTGCTAATTTTCTCCTACTATTACATGGAGCAGAAACTGCGCGGAAAAGCGGCATGGACTAGTGACAAGTTGACGTTTCTATGCACTTTTTAATGAAATTAATAGATTTAAATGCAATTATTAAGCAGATTCGTTGAAAAAATAAGAGTATTGATAAAATGTGCATAGAAATAAGTTAATACATTTAAGAAAATGCATACAAATGTGAACTTTACCGCGTACCGTATACCGCGTACCGCGTACCGCGGCTTGCCGCCGCGGTTTCTAGTTATTTTACCGCCTACCGCGTACCGCGCTGCATGTAAAATCACCCCAGGTTTCTCTCTGTTTACACCTTCAGTATTGTCAACTCAGTAGATTTTCTACCAGATCTGATAGAATGGCATAGTCTTCTAATAGGTAAAAATCCATTTTGGTAGTCGAGTTTCTGGTAAAATGATCAGTACAACAGTAAATTTTTTAATAGAATTTTGTTTAAGCCAAAAGGCTTGTGATTACCCCTACTTCACATTTCCGGAAAATTTGAGATCTATTCTCTATTTTTAGGCCGGTTGAAGATTGAAATTTGACCAATAAGGACAAAGAAATTTTAGCTCCTTTCGTTTTGATTGGTCAAATTTGAATTTTTCAATCTTTAATCTCAATTTTCAATGCGTCTGATTCCGGCCTTACATTCTCCACTTCAACTTATTACACCGTGTGTACCATTTCAGAGAGTACAGGAAAAAAAGAACAGACCTTTGGACGTCCTCGCGCACAGTGTTGTTGGATGAGCTGGATTTCTGGCGCATGCGCGATGATGAAGCAATGAGCGCAGTGGCGTAACGTAGTTGCGGTCCACTTGATGCTACAAACGCTTCGAAGCATTCTTTGATTAGTCAATTCGTAAAATTCTTCGTTCTGATTGGTCGCTCAAACGCTTCGAAGCGTTTGTAGCGTCAAGTGGACCGCAGCCTAAGACATTGCTTGAGATAAAGGTTGCGGTCCACTTAGCGCTTCAAACGCTACAGAGCATTTGTAGCACTAACATGACTGGTCCATTTGACGCTTCGGAACGCTCCCAGCAACCCTGATTACGTCATCAATACGTCATCGTTTTCGCTCCCACTTCGCTCCAACTACCTCACCTCGGGAGGTGGGTTGGCTGGAGCGTTCACGTAGCAATTGTAGCATTTGGGACAGTAATGGACCAATCGTAGCGTAGCGTTTGGAGCGTAGCGTTCAGAGCATTTGAAAGAAGCAAGTGGACCGCAGCCTATAAGACCGGACTATGAATTCCGGCCTTTGTCGTACAGTCAAGTTAGAAAGTTTTAAAGTATCGATAAATAGGGATAGATATGTTAGTGTTTAAAATGAAAGTGTTGTATGAATAAAATAAATTACATAGAATAAAATACATCAGATGAAGATAATAATTATAAGCTATATAAGCCATCCCTGGTAGCAAGCTGACGTCAAAATGACATGTGTTGCTACCTGGGATATAAGACTAAAAAGAAAATGAATTTAACTTTTGAGTATGAATGTAACGTTATGTTATGCGCATGCGTAGATAGTTAAAAAGAGAAAAGTATAATTATTTACAGTGAGGTCACCTTTATGTCATATAGACGTGTTTATAAATTGTACACGGCATAAAGGAAGAGAGCTACGTTTGCTTATTACATTTGTTTAATACACATTACAATATTCTCATTTCCTTGTATAATTAACAAATAGTTGAATAAAAAATACAAATTAAAGAGTTTGAAATTTTATTTATGCGTATGTCTCTATCATTAAAAATATATTTGAAGAAAAGAAATATTGAAAATATAGAAAACACAAATAGCTCTGTCAAAAGGAAGTAATTATCGAATTTTTCGATGCCAATTTTTTTGGTAAGTTTGAGGCAAAAAAAATATGCGTGTCGCATTTATGAAAACGCGGTTTTATTTTCGAGTTATAAATTTTTGAAAATCCGAAAAATTGAACGACCGCTCCTGCGAATCAGATTTGCATTTAAGATTCGCCAACTTTTCTTTTTCTTTAAAATATGTGTTTGCTTGTTCATTACGTCTTTCAAACAAGCTAGAATCAATATGTTAATGTTTTCTACAAAAACAATATTAAAGCATTTCTGAATGGTTAAAAAATTTGTTTCGCACGCAAAAACTATTAACGGTATGTTTCCAAAACAACGGAATCTCTCTCTCGAAATATTCTATTTATTAAAAAGAAACGTTTTTTTTGCAAAAAAAAGCGTAAAATAGACAAGATAACTCATTATAAAAAAAAAGAAACTATCCTTGACGAACTTGCGTCTTTTGACTTACGAAGCGAATACTTTGAATCACTCAAACCGGTTGAAGTATTTTGTAATGAAATGGCTCTTAAACGCGGAAGTAGAAGATAGCAATTATAAACAAATTTATTATAAACAAATCATTTATTATAATATCGATATTTTAATTAAAAATCGAAAATTATAAAGGGACATTATATAAATTGTTTGAAAGAAGTAGTAAACACAACAGCACATATTTTAAAGAAAAGAAGAGTTGGCGAATCTCGAATGCGAACTCAATTAGCCGAAGCGGTCATTCAAACCTTCAAAAATTTATAACTCAAACATAAAGCCGCATGTCAATAAACGCCGCGACACGTATATTTTTTTTTACTTCAAAAAATTACCAAAAAAATTGGCATCGAAAAACTCGACGAATGAGGTTCCCCTTGTCAGTATACATGTATTAAATTAATGTGGAAAGATTATATATAAAATGAATGAAGTAGTGAGTCATTCTTTACACCTACACTGGATAAAGAATGACATTATTAATTTTTAATATTATAATGAACAAATTTTTAATACTTTAAATATTTATTTTTCAATATTTCACGAGTTTATATACATCTGCTGTAATTAAAAAAATAAAGAAACTAAACTGTTTATGTTTTTATGTTTTTATATTTTTAGGAATTATTATATATATATATATATAACATCCCAGACAGGAACGTGTTCGTTTTCTTATTGGCATGTTATTTGCTAAGTATGTATTGCTAAGTATGTGTTGCCAGAATTGCAGCAACTGAGTCCTCATTTGTTGGCAACTTGATGCCTTCACGATATGATAGCATTGAGTAGCAACCTTGTCAGCAATTTGCCGACAACTTTAAAATCGTCATCATCAAAATTCGTACTATTGCCATCATGTTGCTATAATAATATGTAGCATCTTACAATGCTGTCATATTGCCGACAACGCAAGATAACATTGACGCAGCTATCTTACTGTTAAACTGCTGGCAATACATATACATATTGTTGTCTGCATGTTGCTACAATGTCGGTATATTCGAAATCGTTGAAGACAAATCTACGGAAAGTTGCCAGCATCATAAGCAATCACGGATTTGTGTGATTTTGCTGAAACACGCTTTGCTATCTGGGATTTTAATGTTTCAGAAAAGATATGAATACATAACTAATATATTTCTTTATTTACAATTTCATAAATTTTTTATAAGTAGATGGTATGTATCTCTTGAAACAAACACTAAAAACCGTATAATACATTAAATGTTACACGAATATAATAACACTGTAATGTTATTATATATAAAAGATGGTAATTTTAAAATACAATTTGTGTATATGCAGTATGTGCAATACTGTAATGAATAGTGTATGATACACTAGGAATGTAACGTAATGTACGAAAACATATTATATTATATGCTAGTTGTCGTCAAACAGTAATACATGAAATCAATTGCTGACAAAGCTGACTATATTGCAATTGGTCCCCACTAATCCTACGCATTTTTATTCCTTTTGCTTCTCTTTCTTCCGATTCATATACCCTAAGTTCAATTTGTACACCACCTGGATATTCTAAACTAAGTCCACTACCTTTCACTTCCTCTCTTGAAAATATAAAACCTTTTGGTGGCGCTCTTGCATCTATTATTTGTTTAACACGACCTAATATAGTTTCGGAATTTAATCTGCTTGACTCATCAGATAAAGGAACTTCGACTTCGGTAGGTATTGTATTGTGTGGTCTACCGATACCGCGTGTTATACTAGGTCTCGAAGGATCGCACGGCTCTGAAATAATAAAACTCGGAAGAGTGTTGTAATGAGGTAATGTATCTTCGAGTGAATCCGGCGATGGAGACGGAGAAGGCGAGCAACTTATTAACGTCACTTGTCCTCCAAGAACATCTGTCACTGAAATTTGCGGTGGTACCTATAAACAAATATTAAAATTAAAAATTAAACGATTTGAATAAGACTATGCGAAATTACAACATATTATAAACTTATACGTTATTTTCATTTTTCTAAGAAAAGATTTGTCAATATTTAGTGATAATTATTATCGACAAAAAAAGAAATATTGATATTTTTCTTTAAATTAAACTAAATTCAATAAAATATTAATTAAAACTTTTACAATAAAATTACATTTAAACATAATATTCAAATAAAATTTTAAAATTTCACACAAATAAAATATTATATTATTCTTTTTATCATTAATTTTACAGTAAACCAATAATTTCTTATGAAATATTATATGATGTACAGTAATCAAATTTAAATTTAGTTAAATCATGTTGGTAAGTCAGTGATTGCAGTGAGGGACTCAAATTAAATCTTGTCACTGTATATTTAAAATAAAAAAAATTTCTGAAAAAGATTAAAACAATCTAATAATGAATAAACAAAATCGAATAAATAAAATAAATATTAACTTTAAATCATAATTTTCAATGTTTAAATTTTATTTTTCATAAGATTTACTTAAATATATTAATATATTTTTAAAGAATTATAAAAAGAATAAAAAATGTGATAAATATTCACATAAAATCAACCTCTTCAAAAGTCAAAGACCTTGATATATGTTGTCAAGGTTATGATCCTGCGTGACCTTCAACATAAGTTTTAACCATCACTCATTATTCGTCAAAAAGTTATTAACAAAAAATATTTAAGAAATAACGTTTTCTTGTTTCTGCTACAATGTTAAGAATTATTTCACACCCTCCCCTCCTTGCGTAATGACTTTCTACGTGAAACAAAGTCCACACCATATTCCTCCCTGCCTAAGGGCATACGACTTTCCACGCGAAGCGAGGTCCATCCCATATCCTTGTCTAGAAAGTCGTTATGCCGTGTAATGCCTACTGCACACACAATGAGCGATGAGCGATATTCAGTGAAAACTCTGTTTTTTCTTATGTGATGATATAAAACAGCTCTCATAAAATATCGCACTCGTCACTCGTCCATTGTGCAGTAGACATAAAAAGGGATGGACCTTTACTTCGCGTGGGAAATCGGATGCTCCTAGATAGAGAGAGACGTATGTGGGTGAACTTTGCTTCGCGTGAAAAATCATTACGTTAGCAGGAAAGGGTATGAAGTAGTTCTTGATAATTTTTTAATGAACAGCGAGCAATGGTTAAAACCTATTAAAAGTCACTCAGGGTTATAACTTTGACAACATCAAGGAGCTGGTACTCTCCATTCAAATAGTGATGCACGCAATATTTGAGACTTCAAGATTATCGTCTCGTCTTGCTTTGAAATCAAGACGATATCAAGATAATATTGATTTAATAAATTTCGATATGAGACAATATTGCCTTTCCAAGATCAATATTCTCGGCTCAAGAATATCGAAAATATTGAATATCAAATGAATAAATATATTTTTAGAAAATAGATATACTAGATATATTAAACAATACAATAGGTGTTTTAAACTTTAAGCCGTAAGAAATTGACCAATTACAGTCGAATGTGAGGAGAATAAGCGATTATGATTCGTCCATTTCTTATGGCTTAAGGCTTAAAAACCTATTGTAGATTCGGGCTAACTCTATGTCTATGGCACGGTGTTAAAACACAGTGTTATTAGACGGGCCGGGTTTTTGGCACATGCACGACGGTGAGGCAGCGAACACAATGGCATAGCCAATGTAGGAGAAATTAGCGCCGAAAAGGAACAATTAAGAAACGCAAGATTGGGGAATTCCAATCTTCGTGGGTATAGACGAGAATATTTTTAAGGAATAGTTGGCTCCTTACTGTATATATGCAAGGAACTCATCAGAAATCAGATTTGATTCAGCACTCACAAATAGTTAAACATATTGAAAATATAAAAAATCGATTGATCTGATTGATAACGATAATAAATTAATAGAATTTATTACATAAAGATAAACTCGAACAAGCCAAAATTAAATTAGCAACATTTTATGTTGAACATAATATTGCATTTTACATCGCAGATCACTTAATTCCACTATTGAAGGATATTTGTATAGATCCTAAAGTTTACAAAATTTTGCATTAGATCGACTTAAATGTACAAATATAGTATATACATAAAATATAAAAAATACATTACAATTTTCAAAAACTCATACAAAAAATATCATAGATTTTTGTAATAAATATTACATATATATAATTATTTATTGTATACAGCATTGTCAGCGTGTGATAAAATGAAACGCTCTTGGGTAAGCAAGAATCGTATAGCGAGAGGGAGTAATTCCTACTGCGCCCGAAGGTAGCCGAAACGCTGAGCGCACACGTCGCTCAGCTTTTGTGTGCGTGGCGTTGCGCGGATCAGATCTGGTAACACTGCATCATATATCGAGTGTATCGTTGCTATAGCAACGATACCGGCGTCGCGAGAGGCAGTGTTCGTCGTTGCGGTTAAGGTGATAAAGTTTTTGGACGGCGAATGTTACACGATATTTTTGAGAATATCGAAATGCAGACGAGATTAATTTTCGATCTCTATAATGAGTTCGAGACGAGAATTAATTTTTCAATATTTTTGCGAAACGAGACAATATTTTAAAAAATATTGTCTTGTTTCGTCTTAGTGCATCACTATATTCAAAAGTTTATCATATAAAATATTGTATATTATAAAGAATAAATAAAGAAAATGTTCGTCTATGTGATCATATTTTTTATGAATAACTTTTTAATAAACGACTAATATCTAAGCCTACATAACAATATACTACTAGTGCAATAAGTAAATTCGAATAGTAATGGAGAAAATTTCATTAAAATTACACTGAAATTTTAATGAAATTTTTTCTCCATCACTATTACACACTATTTGAATTTACTTATTGCACTAGTAGTATATTTTTATGCGGGAGACCTTTTGATTGTTACTCAAGATCATAATCATGGCAACATATGTCAAAGTCATGACCTTGAATAACAATCAAAAGCCATCGTTCATTATTTATTAAAAAGTTATTCATAAAAAATATATCCAGATAAACATTGATAAACATTGATTTTTCAATGATTTTTGAAGGGGTTGACTTTATGCGAATATTCACCAAAAATGTTAATTGTTTAAAATTTGAAAAGTAAACTCATTTACAAATAATAATAATAAGGATGTGCGATTTTCAAAATTATGCATCGCAATATATTATATCACGATTTTTATATGTGTATACTGTACACCGAGACACTGTCATGTCTCCTAATTTTATGAATTACTCATTTTTATCGCATTAAAAATTCAGAGCAGTGACAGCCAAATAACAAATAATATTAATTATTAGACCGCAGCAAATACGAAAGCATGTTTTTCTGCGTAAGAGCATTAAAAAATTCCTAATAAATACGCTTTTAAAGAAAAAATCCTTCACAAAATAGGAAATTATATTTTTTACTGCGCGTTAGTCGAATTGTTTGAATGGCTTAAAGGATTTAAAGAAGCACAGAATATAAATCATAGGCATGATTTTAAATCACATGCGATTTCACGATTAAGAAGCCAGTTATATATCGCACTGCCATTCAAGAAAAAAAATCGCGATACCTATGCAAAATTGCACATCTGTAACTAGTAAATATATTCTTTTTTTCACCAGTCAATTTTTCTACAAATTTATAATGAAGTTTAAAATTTTGACGTGTTCTAATAAGCAAATGGATTTGAATTTTCAACAAAAACAACTATTAAATATAATAAGAACAAATTTATGTTTAATATATAAAAACATGAATATACTAAAAAATTTTAAAAAATTTAATCGGTAGTGTCTCGCGCCAAGTGCACACGCAGCGCGAGACCACCTGTGTCTCTTTACGCGAACCAGTGACGTGCCAGTATCCGAGATTATCAAATCTCAATAACGACTGAAAAGAATCCAGTTTGGAGTAGGCCGATAACTTGTGTTCCAATTGCATAATAAAAGTGTTTTTATTCCTCTACGAACAGAAATATTGTGACGCAAAGAGATGTCAAATTTTCAAGTATTAAGATACGTCATCATCGCTCCTTGGAATGTGTTTTCTTTTTTATATTTTCGATAACAGATAGCGATATTTAAAAGACAACTAAGGACACTAGATCGTTGTCGTTATTAATATCATTTGACATATGTCAAACGTGGAATTTACTTGATTATCTTACTTACGGTATACACGATACTATAAATATGGGTAACTTGGGACAAGTGTAGGTGACTTGGGACAGCATGTATTTTTTTTTAATTCAATCATGGAATCCATTTATGAGTCTCTAAAGGAAAAGAAAATTGGAGAAACAAGGACCATAGGAGTCAGGCGCAGAAGACGTCGCACAAATAATATACCAATAAAGCGTAAACTTCTTCATTCTATCAAAACGCGCTTGGTAGAATGAAGAAGTTTACGCTTTATTGGTATATTATTTGTGCGACGTCTTCTGCGCCTGACTCCTATGGCCCTTGTTTCTCCAATTTTCTTTTAATTCATAAAGAGTCTTTGTAGTTTGATTTGACATACGGATTCTTTAAAGGAAGTTTAAAACTCAACTTAACTTCCTTTAAAGACTAATGGATAGATTCCATAATTGAATTTAACAAAAATACATGATGTCCCAAGTCACCTATACTTGTCCCAAGTCACCCATATTTACGGTACTAAACAGTAAACATGGCATCCAATTCTGCAAATTGCGCGTCGAACTCTTTTTCCCGGTAAAAAGTTTATCATATATAATCATGTAAATTATATAATATTACGTACAAATATACATAATAATGTGTATAATTCATTGTATAAATATACTACCTTGATCAAAAAGTTCCCGGAATTATCACCAGGTGATGCTCTGAATCAACTGATTCGAGTTCTGTTTATTTGGTTAGGTTGCCACATCTATCATTGACATTTCCACCAAATTTTATCGCCATAGCTTGACATTTATAAAAGTTACGCCGTCTTGAGTACATCTACCTCTGCACGTGTTTTCGATTTTTTACAGTTTTAAAAATGAAGTTGAATTTGCAACAACGAGTTTGTATTAAATTTTTTGATCAAGAACGAAACGAATACCATCCAACAGCCATCGAATTCACCCGATATGGCTCCCTGCGATTTTTTTCTGTTCGAAAAACCACTACTAAGAGGTAATGGAAAAATCGAAGACGGCTTTGATGGCTATACCGACAATAGAGTTCCAGAAATGTTTCGAGAGCTGGATCAAGTGCTGGCATAAGTGCGTTGCAGTCGATGGGGAGTACTTTGAAGGGGACAATATCACTTTTGATGAATAAACTTGTACTTTGAATTTTTTGAATGAATTCCGGGAACTTTTTGATCAAGGTAGTATACAATGTACAAAAAATCTGAAAGTTTCCATTAAAGTATCTCGAAAAACAAGCATTCCTGAGGGAAAAGTAATCAAAAGTTTTATACAAAAGTTGTAGGATTTAAAATGATCTATTTACTGATCTGATTAGTTTGACCTTGACTAGTGTTACCAAGAGCAGGTCAAAATTACATCGATTTTTTTAATAGAACACTATTTTTTTACTCCAGAATCTAATATCTGGCAAAATTTTCATTAAGTACTTTTTGAGTTATGAGGTTTTAAAGTTACAATACTTGTTAGCATTAAGGGAATCTTAAAGTCGTCTGTATTTTTCTCTTTCACAGATTCGAAAATCCTTTTCCAGGATTAAAATATACGCATTAATACGTGTCTATGAGATGGAGTTTATGCCGAGAGAACAACCAAAAATTTCGAAATTGATATATTTTTTATCATTTCTTAGTGTAATATGGCGTCTCAAACTGTCAAGTCGTGACAACATTTACTTGATACGAAAGTTTTGCAACCTGTACTTACAAAATACAGGATGTCCCAATAACTATTACCTCCTAAAATATCTTCTAATCTATAAGGTGTAGAGAAAAATGTATATAATCAAAATTACACGATATAAAGGGAGCTATCATATGGTGATAATAATTTTTGTCCAGGTGGAGGTGCTTCGGAGATTTCAAGATCAACTTTTTTTAAATGGAATTATATGAATTTTTTTACACAATATGATTCCTCTAATTATTCTGCATAAAAAAGTATTAAGATCATGGTACCAAAAAATCAATAGTTTACGAGATATTTTATACCTTATAGATTAAAAGATATTTCAGTTGGTAATAGTTGTCGGGACACCCCGTATATAGTAATCCACAGACACGTAGTTTGCACGAACAAATAACGTCGAACTCTTAGAATTAGACTTAGATGTTTTATCGCGACGAATTTGTTATACGTAAATTGACACAACTGCGTTTATCATAGATGCGTGAGATATTGGTGTGATAGTATATAAAGATATGTCGATGCGTTTAGAGTAGAGAGCCTCAAAAGAAAAGAGTGGCAAATTGCATCACGTGAGTGCCCGCGTCCAACCAGAACGGGGGTCACGTGATCAGTTTTCTCCAATCTCTTCCATGCCTAGCATGAAGCTTTGATGCCCGCGTTCAATCAGAGGAGATGGGTCACGTGATGCAGTTTGCTAGAGGTTTGTTCGCGTTGCATGCTTCAACATGTTCTAATATGCTCCTATCATAGCTCTTATACATTCCAACGCATTTAGATACGCACTGATAGAGTGAGTAGGAGCTATAGTAGGAGTATATTGGAGCACGTTGAAGCTTGCGACGCGAACAGACCTAAGGTTGCCCAATTATACTCTGCCCCCCTCAATCACTCCCTCTCTCTTTCTCTCTCTCTCTCGCATTGTTTTTGAAATAGTTGAGAAAGCTAATAAAGAATCAATCTCTTCTTCTCTTTGATTCTCCATAAAGGAAAGAGTCACAGAGAGAGAGAGAGAGAGAGAGAGAGAAGGGAGAGAAAGAGAGAGACAGAGAAAGATCTGGCAACCTCCATACGATACACTTTAGGTTAAGTAATGCTAATACTAATAGTACTATAACTTTAAAACCTCGTAATTCAAAAAGTACTTAAAGAAAAATAACTTTAGTGTAATGTTTTGAAAAGCTGTTGACATCAACTATTAGATTCTGGAATAAAAAATAAAGTGTTTCGTTTGAAAAAAATCGATGTGACCTTGACATGTTACCTTGGCAAAACCACTCAATATTGATTAGATCAGTGCATAGATGATTTTAAACTCTATAACTTTCGTATAAAACATTACTTTAAAAAATGCTTACTTTTCAAGATATTTAAGGGATCCGGGACTTTTTTATGTTGTATAATTACATAAAATTTTATATACTTTTGTTTCATTCTTTTATACATATAATTATATACAAATTCCTTATTATTTATGTATAAAATATACATAACAATTCATATTCACAACAATTCATATTCTGTAACAAAGTATCATTTTATACATGTGTACATATCTTAGACATTAATTATATATGATAATATGTAATTATATGTGGGATATAATTATATGTAACACCATATATAATTATATAAGGAACATAAAATGTTCCAAGACGGCAAAATATCTCGAAAACTATAAGTTTTATAAAAAAAATGTTTCAGATAAAAGTTGTAGAATTTAAAAAGGCCTAGCCACTTGCTTCAGTTTGACTTTGGGTGACATCGCCAAGGTCATGACAAGGTCAACACGGATTTTTTAAGTGAGATCCCCCCACTTTTTTTTCATTTTCTTATAATCCTTGTTGAAACCTTTTTAAAACACTATAATTTTATCCATTTTAGGTCAGCTGTTTAGAAGTTATTGAGTATTTTATGGTGAGATGTCAGCGACTTTAAGTGAATCAAATAAAAACTGTTCATTTTTTTGCGCTAAAACTTATATGTTTTATTTAGCAGGTCACATAAGCTATAACATGTGAGAAAACCATTTGATTTTACCGGGATCCAATTTCATATAGGATTAGTACGGGGTTCTTTATTCTTCACGTTTTTTTGTGCTTTTAAATATCCTGCATCTACAAAAAATTTGCCGAATAGTTATGAGATTTCTTTCGTGGTGGCCCCCCACTATGATTTTATGATGCAAAACATACAAAAAATAGGAAAATTGTTTAATTTCAGTGTGGAAGAAAAGAAAATAATGAAGAATTAAAGTTTAATTAAAATTAAAAAAATCAATTTTCAATGCATCGACACTACATTGATTTTTACTAAATATCAGTAGGAATAATTTCATTTATTTTTTTTCTTCACTGAAATTTGCAAAAATATCGCTGACGTTAGCGTTATCCAAAGCGTATAAGCATAAGCTAGCTCTATTAAAAAAAAGCACTTTCACAATCCTACGAGCACACTCCGATTGAACTAGAGTGCCGAACTCTATTAACATATGCCTCTTTATAGAGTCCGTGTTATTTTCTTTTTACTACTCTTTACGGGAAAAGAGTTCATCTCGCGGCGGCGTTCCGTACTACGCCGTTTTCTTGACGAGCACCCATAGTTAATAAGACCTCATAATTAACAAATCATCTTCCAAACATCAACGACGCCCAGCAGCCGACATTTCACAGCCGATCCGTAAAAATCAAGGTTGTGCGCGCATGCACACATACGATGTTTCCCGACTGATTGTAGATGAAGTCTTAGCAAGCTTTTTTTAATAGAGTTAGTTTCTGTGACACACGTCCTATACGCTTCGGATAACGCTAATGTCGGTAGTATTTTTTCAGTGAAGAAGAAAAGTAAACAAAATTATTCCTACTTATACTAAAGACTATTGCACATATAAGTCCTAGATGTAATCATAAGACCATAAAAAGTGATAAATTGGCAAATGCAACGGGGCCAATCATTGCCGCGTTCTCTGCGCAGATGCAACACGAGTGAAATGTCATAACCTCAAAGCTTTAATCATAGGCCTAGTTTTCACCGAGGGTTCAAATCGAGTCAGAATGCAAGAACCAACCAACTACAGTCGAGCATTCCACTGTAATTCGACTGTAACAGGGGAATGCTCGACTGTAGTTGGTTGGTTCTTGCATTTTGACCATAGATATTTATATCTAACACTATAGATCGCTGACTTGGCTTTAATACATGATTCCGAAAAGTATGTACTAAACTCATGGTGCATGCCCGTGATGTAAGAACATTACTAGTCAACGCATGCACATATAAGTTCATGTATTTCCGTTTTCACTTTTAAGAGGTGAAACGAAACACCCTTTTGAAAAAAATCGGTTTTTTTCTTTCAAAGCGAACATCGTCGAAACTGTAAGAGTTAAAAAAAAAATGTTTGAAATGAAAGTTGCATGGTTTCAAGAGTACCTAATAATAAAAAAAGAAAAATATTTTTTTAATTTTATTTGATTATAAAAAATTCAAAAAATATTTTTTTATTATAAAGTACCTAACTGTTGAAACTATGCAACTTTCATTTCAAACATTTTTTTCTATCTCTTAGTTTCGACGATTTTTTCGAAGGGATGTTTCACCCCTTAAAAGTGAAAACGGGCACGTATAAAAAAATAGGTATCGCTTATTTTTGTCTGAAGCATAACATACTAAAAGCTCATTAAGAGATAGACAGTTGGGTCCTTTTCCTTGTAAAAGATACCCAATTCAGAAACCACCATGCGATGTAGTATGTATCTTGGGTAAAGCTAATGCTGAAAAAGAGCAGAAACGCACGCATGCCCACGCACGTAGGTACGGACATTCATCTTTGTATTACTCATGTTATTGTAACATTGAGTTTTACATTGCAAAAGTTGCAATTTTTAAGGTCATTATAATAGAAAAAGAAGTTTCTTGTTCAGTTACTATTTATTCATCGGGAAATACAATATTTTGCTGCAAATCAAGGCTTAAAATTCTTCAAAGTTCGGGGAACTTTGTGAAAATGCAATTTTTTATCTTTACAGAAAAATTGTACTTTGGAAAATTTTAAACTTCATATTCGAGTTCAGCACATCCAAATCTATAAAGATTGACCGATTTTATACGCTTCCATCATAGACAAATTTTGATCCTAAACTGCCACCGGTCTTTGCCCAGGGTTGACGGTCTTTAATAGTATCTCATCGGTGATTTCAGCCACGTCCTCTTAAACATCGATGCAGAAATGTACTTATTCTAGTCTCACTTACATGTTCTCATGTCCCTCTATGCCAATCTATGCCATCGATGTGACAGATTTCCTAACCTGAATAGTCGTCAACTTTAACAATTAATACCTCGATCCATGTGGCAGAACGACATTTCTTTTGTTAGAATCGTTCATTTCGTGCAAAAACATGTTGAATGAGCCTAATTTTATCAACATCGGAGGTGAAGAGGCTAAATTCAACAATTATCTTACAAACTTTTAAAACTGTATAATCTTCAGTGCTTTGAAAAAAACTTTTCTTTTTTCCTTTTGCATTTGTTTGTCTATTGGTACAAGTTAATACAGTACAGCACCTTTTTACTATATTTATTTTTTCTTTTTCATTGACAAGGGAAGGGACCCAACTATCCTCCGATTTTAATGAGCTTTTAGTATATTATTCTCCAGACAAAAATAAACCACACGTATTTTTTTTATACATGTCCATACGTACTTTCAGGGAGTGGAACACTCTTTAGAAAAAAATCAGTTTTTCTCTTTCGAAGCGAATGTCGCCGGAACTGTAAAAGATAGAAAAAAATTTTACAATGAAAATTGAATGGCTTCAAGAGTACTTTAGAACTATAATAAAAAAATTTTAATCATTTATTTATAATATAAAAATTATTTATTTATAAAGAAAAAGATTTTTGTATTATATTTCTAAAGTACTCTTAATGCCATTCAATTTTCATTCTGAAAATTTTTTTGTATCTCTTACAGTTCCGACGATATTCGCTTCTAAAGAGAAAAATAAATTTTTTTCCAAGAGGTGTTTCACCCCTTAAAAGTGCGTATGGGCACGTATAAAAAAATACGCTCGCTTATTTTTGTCTGAAGAATAATATACTAAAAGCTCATTAAAATCGGAGAGGGACAGTTGGGTCCCTTTCCTTGTGAATCATTTTTAACTCGTATTATTTTTACTTCAATAATGTTGCAATTGTGAGTGCTGTACTTTCACTTCCATCACAACCGGATAAACGGGGTTGTCAGCGACAGAAGCGCCACGAATTTTTGTGCCACTGCGGAATAAATTGCAGTCCACAGTAAATTGCAGAGATTTTACTCCTTTCTATTCGTAGACATGTAAGCAGTGTTGGTAACCGTACGATGATTATCGTACGATAATTTTACTTATAGATACGATGTACGATAGCTCTTCATTATTGTACGCTAAAATACGATAATTTTGTATTTTAATTTTGTATTTTAATTTTTCTGATTTGTTACTTCTCACTTAATTTTATATTTTATATACATATTACCAACAGAGTAGGCAGTATGTAGTTGAAACTAGACTGTGATTGTATAATTCTCATAGAATTGAATACATATTACTATCGAATGTCAATAGTAATCTATCACAGGCCAGATATGTACAGCCAACTTCACGCGTATTGTGCGACACTGGTCGACCTTATATTTCAAAATTTCGGCTCTTGTACCGCAATTCTACACATTATATACGATCCCAAAAAAATTTCAGCGAAATCGGTTGAGAATTGATGCCTATTGTTTAGGTCGCGGACTAAGCGCACAGTGTAATCGGATAGCCATAATATTGACCCAGCATCCATATACTTTTCTGTAATATATGCTGAAGCGTAATAGATGCGCGCGCAGAAAAGGATAGGTTGTTCCGATATTTGCCTCTCGCACCATTCTGCCAAACCCAGGTATATATAGCTAATGCTTTATTAAATCTGATTAAGCGTGTCATGTAACAGAGGTGCCCAAAAAAGGTGGTCATATGAATTAGTTCGATCGAGACATCGCTTCCGTTCCACGACATCGTTCTCGCAGTTTGCATGGTAGGTCGTATCAGTTTTAATGATAATTTACATCTTCCTGTTACTGTCAAAGCATGATGTCAAAAAATAACGTCTCTATTCTATGATTATTGCGTGTGATTGTGTGCGCGTAAGCGTATATGAGAGGAGTTTTGCGATTCAAATGCTGCCTACCGAGCATTACCAATACTATTGCTTAATTCAGAAACCTGATTTTGGTCATATTTTCTAAAAGCTTAATTCGGTCTCCTGGTTTCTATTCTTCATGCTTTCAAGCTTTATAATTCGAAAAGTACTTCATAATAAATATTGTATTATAGTGCTTTGGAAAGCTCTCAAGATGCTACGAGAATATGGATGAGTTTTTTAATTCATCGATTGATCATCGCACTGTACGCAAATATAATTTTGTTCCGTAAAAGCTGTATTTGCGCATAATGCGACTGATCAATCGATGAATTAAAAAATTCAGCTTAAATAATGAAAAATGGAAGGTTTCATTTAAAAATGTCAAAGTGACCTTGCTCTGACCTTGGCAAGACCATCAAAGGTCAAACCAACGGCTCCATCTCGATTCCCTCGAAGTCATAAAATTTTTGTCTAAACATGTTCTTCATTTGACACATACTTTGATAGATAATAGCTTCTAACACTTTACGTGGGCCACTTTGTACAATATGGGCTTCGTTTGCCATTTAACCTCACAACACACGTAGAATCATTTCAATCATTTTGTTTTGGAGGAAAAGTATAAAAATAAATATCGAGACGCGCATTGTAGAAAATCTTTTTAAAATTATTGCAGAAATAGTCTTATTGTTTTTGGTACTCCGAGTGTTAAATGCAGAAGTTGAGTGTATATTCAGCCAACTCAACTTACAAGGGAAGTTTTACAACTGTCCGGAACCGATTTGATTCTCCATGGAATATGTTGTTAAACACGATAATCTAGAGACACGTATTTTTTGTACGTGCCCTAACTCATGTTTAAGGGGTGAAACATCCCTTTGAAAAAAAAATCGATATTTTTCTTTTGAGGCGAATATCATCGGAAATATAAAGTACAAAAAAATACATTTTTTTCTCTCTTATTTCATTAACCTACCGTAGAATTTTACACGCGTTATTTTCTTTAACTAACTGCACACAAATCTTACCATAGACTTTTCTCAAAAACGACATTATAATAGTTCAAAAAATTATCATTTTAATAATTACACAAAAGTAATAGGTCAATATTTACGTCAATAATAACGCATTTTCTTCTTCCCCTCTCTCTCTCTCTTTCTCTCTCTGATAGCAAGTTCTTAAGATCTAATTTCAATCATCTGTTATTGCTTTTTAAATCCGACGAACCGAATCGACGTGTAGTTAGTAAAACTAATATATAATATATTTGCAATAATTTGTATATGAATATTACTAAACACTAAGATTCGCTTTGACCGAAAGCAAGATTATTCCTCTTAATTATTTTTATCGGTCCAATTTCTACTTATGATTGCTGATAGATTTTATTATGAACTTAATAAATTCAACTTTATAAATTTAAAATTATTCATTTTTAATTGAATGTTTCCTGCTTAATATATCTATTTATGTGTTCTAACACATCATTTTGAGGATGTTTTTTTAAACCATATTATTAATAAATATCAGAGATATTTATAATAGTTTTTACATTACCAATCCATTCTGTTACAATTACATCTTCTTTACATTGTCATCTCTATGTTTAATTTTATGTATATTACGCACCATTGTAGAAAAAGATTTGAGGACTGTGATTTTTATAACAATAATTAATATACATCGTGTAATATGATTCAATTAATATAAATTAATAATAAAAGTGTTGAGAAGGGCTAGGAACCATAAGAAAATAATATTTAAATAAAAGATATAATTTAATGAATAAGAACTAAACAAAAAATAATACAAACGGCATTTCTCTCTCTCGGATCGTAACGAAGTATCTTTATAATTTGTATATAATTTATTCTACTCGATCCTTCATGTAATTTTTATATTTGTTTTACTATATATTGACTAATTTTTGTAAACATTGAGAATGATCTGATCGCGATCGAAACGTTTGTTTTTATATTAAAATTTATAATATTTTCAACGTAATGATATAATTATTTATTTTCTATTCTGAACTTTAAATTATAACGATTGATTTTTGGCTCATAGCCCTTTTTCTCTTTACTGAGTTTTTAAAATAAACAATAATATAAAACATATGTTTCGACCAGGTCACTATCACAAATGTTGACAAAAAATAAATATTGTAATATAAAAATTAGAAATTATAAAGTTCGTTAACATAATGAATAAATCCTATCTTAAGCTGTTCAACAAATAAGCAATCTGGGCCATGTCCAATTAGATAAAAAAGATGCATAAAAGTAGAATATATGTCATCTTGTAAAGCAGTGCTCGGCACTAGATGCACATTTCGGGCTGATTCCGACGAGCGACCCCACTACCACTCGAGTCTCAGC
>NW_017257260.1:650429-698103 GCF_001594055.1 Mycetomoellerius zeteki | reverse complement strand
CTCCGGAATCAGCCCGAAATGTGCATCTAGTGCCGAGCACTGTTGTAAAGTATCTTCCTATGATCATTGAGATCTTAGTTAATGAGAAAAATAAATGTAGTCAAATATAAAGTAGAGTCATATAATAAAAGCAGTGAAAAGCTATATGGAACAACCATTCGAAGAAAATCAAATTATTAAAAGCGTGAACTTGTGTTCACGTTTTGTGCGTGTTAGCCTTATGCGTATAACTTTATACACATATACAAATATATATATATATATTTTTATTTTCTAAATGGAATATTTCCACGCGTTGTGCTTCTTTAAGCTATATTGCACTATAACTGCCTCATCTCGAAAGCCGCAGTAGTCGCAGTAGCAATATGGCTACCATTTGTAACAACCTAACTTTCGTCGCACGGATTAGCTCGTCGGGTTTTTGCGGTCGGTCGGAACGCGAAAGAGGTTCGTGGCGGAGAGAGGATGCAATAAAATGAGGCGTGATTGTGAAAAAAGTAACAGTAATGATAAATTTATTGTGAATCTAAAATAATACAATGTAGTGTAACGCGGTCGCTGGCCGACGTCGTCAGCTTATAATTCGCTGATGTAAGTGTGTGTGTGCGTGTCGTGTGCACTGTTACAATGCTGACGATGTATGTGTGCGTGTACATGTGTATCGCGAACGAGACGCGTCGTAGACGTGTTTTTTCCGCGATGCTGTGGCGAGAGACGCGAGGGACGCGAGGCGGCGGACAACTGAGCGCTGTGTCTCAGCATTTCGCGATACACGGGTATATGCCAATTCGCGAACGCGATCGCGGCGCGGTATATCCCGAAATTCTTCCCGTATGCGGCGAGAAGAGTTGCAGTGCGGGAAAAGGCGGTGCCCGACGGCTGAGAATGCTCGGTAAAGGCAAAGAAATCTCTACTCCTATGCTGTGTCGAGACCGAAGCAGAATGCGCCTGCAACAACCAGCGGTCGAGAACGCTCGACGGGGATGATATCCTCTGGCGTCTGGTGCAGCAGGAGCTGCAAGGTAGCACTGGCCGATGGCGGAGAACGCTCGGGGGGACAGAGCACGCTCTGGCCCCGAAGAGGTCCCATTGGTGCAGTGGTGCAAGGAGTGCAGCCGGTCGGCGGCCGAGTACGCTCGGCAGGGTAGAGTACTCTCTATCCTGAAAAGTTTCCGTCGATGCAACGGTCTGATGCAGAAGATCGGTCAGTCGAGAACTCTCAACGGTGACAGAGTACGCTCACCTTTTTTTCGCTATTGGATCGGAGCAGGAGCGGAACGAAAAAAAAGAGAGCCGCGTGATAAAATCGCAGCTTTTATACCCGGATTGTTGCTCCCGCTCGTATTGTTCCAATTCCCGCCGATTATCAATACGAGCGGGAAAAACGTAATTCAGCGATATTCGGAGGTCTTCGTCGGAACGGCTGTCACCCGCGATTATGTCTCGACATGTTTCGCGCACCGGTGGCGGGCCAGTAGCGACGATGACGGGACTCGTGACGGTGCATTGGGGGGTGCATCGTTATAAATTCATGACGTCATTGAAGGAATAGACGCTGTCGCAGTGCGCTGCGTAGTAATAGCGGAACAATTTTTTAGTACTGCCAGTACTGGCAATGTATATCGGAACATATCCATACTAACCATTATATCGTCAATTGTTATAGGTTTCGAAATATTTGTCGTTGCTTCAACTCACCTCTATTTCAATTTACCTAGATCTTTCCTGCTAAAGTCGAATTGAAATAGCATGGTAAAAGAAAGGTGAAATATTTGATACGAAAAGTAATGTCCAAATTCAGATATAATTCAGATATAGTGGGATATATTTAATTTTATCAATTTCCTAATAATTCATTTATCAGTAACAGTAATCCAGTTTTGTAAGCCGTAATCAGTATACTGGTACCTATCATACTTACAATTTTCATGTAATAATATGTAATAATAATATGTAATAATTAAAATCTTAACATTGAATTTAATCTCGGCTTTAATATAGAGATGTATATTTCCAGTGAGAGGAATTACAAATACAAAAACTGTAACATATTTTTGAAGAAAGCTGTTGGCAGAAAGAAAATTATAAATACTCTTGATGAGGCAAAAAAAAAATTAATTATGTCAAGAGTATTTGTAATTTTCTTTCTGCCAATAATTTTCTTCAAAAAGATCCCAGGTCGAATCCTGGCTGAGGTAATATTTTTCGCAAAAAGTTCTTTACAGAATTGCTTCTCGATGTAAACACACGACTGACCCGATCTAAAAGCTTTGATTGGCTACGTTTACACCGTGCATTTAGACCGCGGCCTATACAATAGATGTCTTTGTTTATCCTATATATTAAACAAAGACACCTATTGTATAGGTCGCGGACTAAGCGCACGGTGTAAACGTAGCCATTGCTTCATCCATATGCTTTTTTCAACGTGTATCATATTAAAATACATTTCCAAAATGATAGGAAACATCCTCACATATTCCATTAACATTACTTTCTGCCTCCTGCGCAATTGTCGAATCCAAGTTTTTCGCATAATTTTCAAACAAAGAATATTTCTTCTTTTTTTAAATAAAATAAATTTTTGAAAAAATATAATGTATTTTTTGAAATGTGACACTTCGAATGTCATTAACAAACACTCTTATTTAATCTCCTCAACTAATGCACTCGCGAGTACAATGCTGTAATATGGAAATAATTTGTACAAAATACGATAGATGGCTCTAATTCGGACCAGCGTGGACTAAATATGACCTAATCAATTTTTAAGTCCCTTTCGGTGTAAACGGTTGGTGACTAGACCTACTTTAGGTCACGATATAGGTCAGGCCGCTATCAGTCGTATGGTGTAAACGTAGCCAATGAATATCTAGAAACCTGTAACAGTTGACAATCGGGCAAATATCGATATAGTATGTAAGTTCCACCGCCATGCGCTGCAGCGCGCTGCGATCGTAACCATCCAACCGGCGCGACGTAGCGCAGCGTTACGCGAATGATTATTTTTAACTATGTTTCATCACTTTGATTGATTTGAAAAAATTATATATTAAAGTAGAGAATCCCGAAATGTCGTAAAAATATAAAGATGGTCACTAAAATATATCATCATAAAAAATTCAAAAATTTTTTTACCAGTTTCCTATTCATCACAAAAATCACAAAAAATTTTGTTGAAGTTACCCCTTTTTTTTGTCTACAATGTATATATATATATTTTTTTTTTTCATTAAAATCGGTCCGACCGTTTTCGAAAAAAACTACTTTTTTATTTTATTTTTCCCCTCCATAACTCCCACAAAAATGCAATTTCAAGGTTAATTTTTGAAGAAGTTTTACATCTCATAGGTGCCAACTTACTGACACCAATTTGAGCTCAATTGATGTGGGAGCAGATTTCACATGTTTATTCCGCTATATCCTTCCTATCACAATGACATGTACCTAAAACGCATACGTATGTCAGCGTAGAGTATGAAGATGGCTACGTTCAGCAGAGAAAGCAGCTTTGCAACTGTTAAATTTTTCAATACGATTGCTTTTGGTTCCTTATGGATCTACATGTATAAACTAATCATACTGAAAAATACAACAGTTGCAAAGTTACTTTCTATGCTGAACGCAGCCAATGTGACCGCAGCACATTCTCTCATCGCAGTATTGTGTGGCTGTGACAGATTTCCTAACTTGAATTGTAAACTTTAACGATTAATATCTCGGCTCGCAGCACAAAGCGGTAGTTTTTTTTATCAGATTCGCTTGTTTCATGTAAAAACACGTCGAATAAGCCTAATTTTATCAATAAAATCATGAAGCAATCAAGGAAATTTCACTGAAGAATCTTAGTTATAGACCTTACATAAGGTAAGATATTATGCATCAAAAGAGAAGTCATACCGTATGTTAATAATAAACTTTCATTCTTTTTCATTACAATGCAATTTAATATTTAACTCTTCAGTGTTTTTTCTTAATTAGAAATTATATTGATATGGCAAGCGAGGGACGAGCTCGGCTCCTTGATATGACAGATTTTCTTACACGTACTAATCTTAAACATTTAATAACTTCTTTAATGTAACCGAGCGAAATTTTTTTCTGCTAGATTTATTCGTTTCACAAAAAACGCATTGATTGGTATATATATTTTTTATCAATGAATAATCACCGATAATATTTTTCGCGTGTGTGTATATACATGCATATGAAATACATATACACTCGTTCAATTCCTCCGCGTTTCCTATACTCATTGAGTATATATCAAATTTGATCGATTTAGCCGTTATTGAGATTCGATAATATCGGTCCCTCGCAACTCGTCGGCTTGCGTAATAAAGGAATCTTCAATACGGCTGGTCTCCCCCTACAATGTCGTTGCGCTTGTCTCAGCGCCGAGCCACTACCATGTCTTCAAATATTTATACTTCTATATGAATGTACATTCGCGTGAATCATGCGTCTAATAGTATAATACACAATAATAATTATTCAGGATGTATATATCACATCTCAAAGCATTATATATCTTACAATATTTCTGGAGTTCTTGGATATCCTCTGGACTTCGTCTAAAATATCCGTAGGATAACATTGAGGCGGACATTAGTGTATCTGCTGGATGCCCACCAGATGTCCGAGACTATCCCCGATGTGAGATTAATGCGAAATCTCAAAATGATATCTCTAGGACATCCCTTGAATAAAGTGTGCTGCGTGGGTTTTTTGCAACTGTCAGAGGGCATCAATATGAAAATTAGGCCAAGTTGCAATTAAATCCGATCACTGTATTAAGGTAAGATTACCAAACTGTGAATGGTTTATGAGATTTTATGTTTTATATTAAAATCAGTTAAGAGAAATAATTCTATTTTCAGTCAAAGCAGATCTTAGTGCTTAAATATTTCAATGTAAATCTATATACATATCCAATTCTGTAAACAAAAATTCACAAAGCACAGATCAATATCAATATTTTATATGAGAATTTTTATATAAAACATTATGTATTTTGCAACCACCAACTTTTCAAAAAATATAACAAAGAATGTTACATACCCTTGATATTTCTACAGGATGTTCTTCTTGTATCATATCCAATGCTGGGCTATTGCTGGGAGAGTAACTCACAGGAGTAGTCGCAGGTGATCTATGATGCCTAAGTGGACTCAAATCTAAAGGTGTGGCCGGTGGTTGTGCCGGCGTACCGTGTACGATACTACCCTGCACTGATGTCGTAGTTAAACCACTGAGACCTATTATAGATAAACGGAAAGAATTATTATAATATATTAAATTTGAATTTTTTTTCTCAAAAAATCCTTCTCGTATTTGTTATATGGAGTGTACATGATATCCCCCCCTCAACACAATAGATGTGGTAAGACTTAAAGCTTCAGGAATTGATCAATCCACTCCGATAAACAATCTGCCACTATCCCAATCCCACTCGCATTCACGCGTCGCGCCGCATCGTCTATCTTTCGAGTCCCTACATGGCAGCGACGTAACGAACCCTTTTCCTTCGATAGTTAATATTCAACTTTCCACGCGAAGCGATTCTCACCCCCCTCCCCGTGCCAAGGGGTACACGATTTTCCATGCAAAGCGAATAATTCCATCCCATCTCGCCAAATTGCTTCACGTGGAAACTCGGATGGCCCTTGGCACGGGGGGAGATGAGGTGGGAGTTGTTTCGCGTGGAAGTCGTACGTCCCTAAGCAGGGGGGTGAGTCGCTTCGTGTGGAAAGTTATAAAATATACTTTAAAGCAGAAAATTTCTGTTTTATATAGTAGAAAAGAGACAGCATTTTTCAAACTTTTTTGTTAATGACTTTTTAATGAATGACGAGCAATGGCTAAAACCTGGTGGAGGTCACTCAGGGTCATGACCTTGACAATATATGTCAAGGTCAAGATCATCGGAGCTGTCTCCCCTATTCGGCATATTAGCCTTCTTGTTTTCATACTAATTTGTTTACCTCAGAATCAGATATTAAAAAATTACAAGAAAAGTGGTTCGTGAATTTAAGCGGAATTACTTTTCCAAAGAAAATTATTATTACAACTGGATGAAAAATTTTTATTTAAATAGAGTGGAATAGAAAGATTCTTCAATAGCAATACAAATATACATATTTAGATTTTATCGCATAAAAATTAAAACAGTACCAATTGGATTATATTCTTTATTTAATTTGATATGGGATTTAACTTGGCGTCAAGTGTTGATATCAAATCTTTTACATGCATAATATACATATCACTTAGGTTGATAAAATGGAATTTAACTTTGCGCCAGAGTTATTAACATCAAACCTTTTATAAGAATTATATACAGGGTGTTTCCAAATTAAATCGCAAAACTTCGGGAGCGTGTAGAGGAGTAAAAAACTAAGAAAAAAAGTCCTATAGACATATGCTCGTTTTTGCTCCGTTTCAGAGAAATCGAAAAAAAATTAAAATTCCCACAACGATGGATTGGACGTGGAGGAGCAGTACATTGGGCAACTCGTTCGCCCGACTTAACGCCATTAGATTTCTGTGCATGGGGTACTCTGAAGCAAGAAGTTTATTCTTCGCCTATTCAATCAGAGCAACATTTGAGAAATCGTATCGTAGCTGCAGCGAACAGAATATCGCAAGAACAGTGCCTGGCTGCTACAAGAGCCGTGTTTGACAGATGCAATGCTTGTATTGCTGCAAGAGGTGCACATTTCGAACAAAATCTTCATTAAAAAGTTTATAAATAAAATAATTAAAATAATAAATTAAATATATTTTTTTCTTTTTTCGTGATTTCCTGCGAAACAAAGCAAAAAGGAGCATATGTCTATAGGACTTTTTTTCTTAGTTTTTTACTCCTCTACACGCTCCCGAAGTTTTGCCATTTAATTTGGAAACACCCTGTATATATATACACACACATCACTTGAGTATCACAAAGTAAATTTTGTGATATAATAATTTTTATGTAATAATTTTTGAAGGAAAATTAGAGCTATACTTGGGTTGAAATAGTAGATACTATGCTTATATTGAAACAATATAGGAATCCAGTATTGAAATTTCAAGCCAATACTGCGCCGTTTATAAATCTCTACCTCGGAGTTCTCAAAGAGGAATATTATCAACGGATTTAGAATAAGTTTTTTTCTTTTAATTATAACTATAATTAATTATAACTTATGCATAAAATCGCTAATATAATAGGTGATTTAAATTATTGTCGCTGAAAACAAATTAACAAATAAAATTGCTCTATCTCGTCACATTTTTCAAATATTTATACCTCAAAAGATACCAAAAAATGTCAATTTCAGCACTTTTAAGTTCAATTTTTTCAAAAATGTGACGTGATAAAGCAATTTTGTTTGTGTGGATTCGTGTGCGTGTGTTTCCAGCGTGATAAAAATTTATAAAAATTACTTTATCCAATTTATGGTATAAAAGAAAATTTAAATTGTCAGCAATGCAATCGGTGCGCATTTTGCATGAACTGGAAATTGTAAAATTTACACGAGAATATTATTAGGCACCAAGACCCACCTTGACTAAATATAGTTTCATTTGCTTATTTATATTAAAAAATTATAATAATGTGCATTACATATTAAATTAGCAAAATGTTCTATGAAAAAAATTAATACCTTGCGTAATTGCTGCTACACCTCTTTCGTGAACAGGAGAACCAGGAATACTCGCAGGACTGTGTGAAGGTGATGCTAATCTTTGTAACTGTTGATATTCTTGCTGAAGTGCTTGGATGCCTGGTCCAGGTGCACCCGATCCTTCCGATGCTCGACGAACAGGTGAGTATCTTTCAGTAGCAACATGGCTGCTTGGTTCCTTATACGAATCCCTATTACTTACTAAAATTAATATACATATTAGAAACATTTTCTCCAACTAATACAAATGTGTTCGTGTACGTGTGCGTGTGTGTAAATTAAAAATTATTCACCTAACTCGCATAAGAACACTTAATAAGAAAATATTTTTTTAAGTTCTATGAAATACCTCTCTCACACTTATAAATTGAAAGTTATTTTTATTTCTTTGAGATCAGAAAAAAGTTGGCACCTATTGCAAAAATTTCTTTTGGTTTTAATGAAATATATTGCATATTATTTTGAAATTGATTTTTTTATGGTAATATCAGTGCCATCTATAAATTATTGCCCGAACAATATCCGTAATTCTTAGCTTATATGTAAAATTTAAATAATCTACGAATAGCTAATCGCATATTGGGTGCATCCAGAAGCATAACTGCTCATTGAGCTTTTGCATCTTATTGGCATATTCTATTAGAGCTAAAAATATAGACCAAACAGGTACAAGAGCTCATTGAACGCTCAGTGAGCGGTCGTGCTTCTGGATGCACCTAATGTTTTGCGTAGCTTATTGATTTAATACGTTATAAATTTAAAAAAGAGCAATGTATCGCTATAGAATTTTGTTTTAAAGCCGATTTATTAAACAAGGTTCGAAATGATGTAAAAAGCTTATGGAAATGAAACATTAAATCAAGCAAATATCTTTCGATGGTATATGCCAGATTTCGTGAAGAGATTCTTATAATCTCTTTAGACATATACTACTGGAAGCGGAAAAAAAGTTGCCTATGCCATCCATGTACCAAACGTGAAGCCAACATTAGTAAATCATATCGCTTAAAACTTGCGCGTTTAAGTGTGTTGGCATTTTGCGTTAGCATTTACCTATCACATCTGAACGCGCGAATTTTAAACGATACAATTTGCTAACTTTAAATGTTTATAATTTAAAAACTATTATAGATCCTTTTCTGATAGTTTCCTCGACATTCTGATTAGAATTTTCGTCTCAAAATAATCTTAGAAATCTACTCTTAAACATTACGGTTTTTACTGGACACTCCGTATACATTTCAAGATCAAAATTACTAAAAAATTATTTTTTGTAAATAATTATCTTATTATTATTTCTTCATTAAATATAAGCAATGGCCAATTTTTGGAAAATCATTGATTTAAAGTATATATTTTCTTTAAAAATTTTTATTGAAATAACATTGTCAATCTAGGATTATATTAAAACATTTTTTGAAGCTTAGCATTGTACAAAATTATACATTGAATGTATATTTTCCGATTGTGCTTTTAATCAAATATAATATATATATATATCTATATATGTTACAGGCAAAGTCCGCAAGTGGGCAATGCTGACATTGTACAGTAGGCAACTCGGACAATGTCGACATTGCCCACTTGTAGACTTTGCTCGTAACATATATGTGTGTATATATATTGTATATACACAGGGTATCTGTAAATTTCCGCATCACCCATCATGAGCACGTAGAGCGGACCGAACTGAGTCGAAGTTTTCTACCATTTTGCAGTTTGCGCAATAATTAACGAGATATTAATGTTTAAAGATAGCCGAATAAGCGCGTCCACTCGGCCTACTGCTGCCGAATGTACGGCCCACCGTAGAAAACTTTTCGACTCAGTTCGGTCCGCTCTACCTGCTTATGATGAGTGATGCGGAAATATACACCCTGTATATATAAATTAAAAAGCTCTCTAAATTATTGTACATGGTAAACTTTAATAATATTAAGATTACAAATATTTAACCTTAATTATATTTTGCAACTGTATAGAAAAAATTCATAAATTACAATAGTGCAAAAATCTCCATTACCAGTGCTAGTATGATATAATGAAGATTTCCTGTGGTGTGGAAGTGTTGATCCTCTAAGGTGAGTTGGTAACAGTCGCGATGGTAGGTAAGCTCTATTCATCCTAGCTTCTACTTCCATTACCAATTCCGGATTTATAACTACATGCATATTACCAACCAAGGAGAGCACGGAAGTGCAGCGGACACAAAAAAACATGCAAAATCAAAAATAAAATTCAATAAAATATAAATAATGTGCAAATGCTAAAAAATAAGGTTTAAAATATAATAAGGACAATATAAAAATACGAAGCTTAATCAAATCACTATAATATGTATGCATGTGTGTGCGAGTGCGTGCGCGTGCGTGTTCCTTTTATATTATATATATTAAATTGTTTATATTATATATATTATATAATTGCTTATATTATGCATATTAAATTGCTTTTTGTGCATAAGCTGAAAACCAATATAATTTTAAAGAGTTCAGTGTTTTATATCATATCAAATACTCTCATTATATTGAAATAAGAGTAAATTTTTAGCCAAATTAAATTAAATTTTTTAATTAAATAAATTAAATTAAATTTTTCTTTCAATTTTGATCAATTTTTTTAAAGCATAATTTTTCACACACACATAATAGTATCTTAGAGTTTATCATTATATATTTTTCTAAATAATCTTTAAGTTATATTTTTATAAGTTTACACTTGACATAAAAAATATAATTTTTATCATTAACTTTTCTTTTTAAAGTTTAGATTGAAAAAAGTTATTTGCTATAATTTATTATTAGTTATTTACTATTAGTTGATGATTCAGGAACTATTAGATAATAGTTCTATTTTTTGTTGAAAGAAGAAGCAATTGCAATTTACTCAAAGAATTTATTATTAATTACAACATCTAATTCTTTTACTCTCAAATGACCTATAAATACAGTACTTTATCCTTTATCCGTATTTATTACGTTTCTATTATTATAAAAAGTAATAGTTTTCATAAAAATATTAGGATTAATCTACCTCAAAATGCAAATAGCTCTAACCATAAATGATTTGATCCTTTTTAGACTTATGAAAACTCAAATTTTAGCTTTTTGTATGTAGAATCGAATGTCACGCGGTGATTTTTTTATCTTTAAAGTGGCTATCATGGCGGGATCCTTAATGGGCTATTGTTAAAATTTTTTGAAAAAAATTTCAATTACCGAAACACAGTAAAGATAAAAATTTTTTTTTCCGTAGATTAAAATTTTTAGGGTCGCTGAATACAAATCCGCAGTCATAATTGTGAAATTCACAATGATGAATCCAATATGGCGGCCAAAGAACGACGTAAAAAATGCTTGTTTTTCGATCTTCGATTTTGGAATCGAATTTTATGCCAAATGATAGCTTATGATGAGACATTAATCATAAAAAAGTTTTACATTGAGCATGGCTTCAGAAATATAGCTAATGCATTTTTTGCGGCCCGCCTGCTCACAGTCGCGAAAATAAAAAAAATTATATTTTTATTTTATCTAAATTATCAAAATAATAACATTATGCGATTTGCAAGCCTTGGTCATTTTGAAAATAATACAATGTTTATTTATTTTGGTGTTGATTCATTTTTCTAAATATTACACACAAGCCTTATTGAGTAGATTTCAAGCATTTATTTTAAAACTCTGGCTACATTTAAAAACACTGCCCAAGTATCTCTGTGTATCATTTTATGCTTGTTCACCGAATATTAATCAAAATAATACTCGAATGAGTTTCCGAACGTAGTCTCGAAGAATATTCAAGAAAGGCATGCATTATTTCTCAATTGTTTTAACGGACAAATGCGCTGCACGCATAAACTCGCTCGCAGTGTCTGATTAGACGCGAACATTCGCCCATAGTGTTCATACTTTGCAGTGTGCTATTCACTGAACATAAACATAATAGATTTATAACTTGGCAAGAAATTTTGAAAAAATTAGATCTCAGGATGGTTGCAAGTTTCAGTAAGAAACGAAAGATTCTCTCTCATGATGAGAAACGAGTATTTCAAGATAAGTGGACAGACTTATTCTTTTTTGTTGAAGTTAAATAAATCAATTTGCTTGATTTGTAATAAATCTATTTCTGTCGTAAAAGAGTACAATATAAGAAGATATTACGAAATAAAACATGCTTCTGAAATGGAGGAAATCAAAGGAATAGTTTCTTTAGTTCTGAACAAATTTCAGATCTAAAGAAAAAATTATTTACTCAACATTCTAGTTTCACAAAACTAACTAATAAAAATGATTTTATTGTTAAAATTAGTTATACAATATCGGAAAAAATTACAAAGAAATCAAAACCTTTAGTAGATGAAGAATTTATAAAAGAATGTATAGAAACAACAACTGAAATTTTATGTCCTAATCAGAAAAAATTATTTTGAAAAGTGAGTTTATCATGAGATACTGTGACAAGAAGAATTAAAGAGTTAGCAGATAATAACGAAAATACTCTTAAAGCAAAAGCTTCTGAATTTATTTATTACTCGATAGCTTTTGATGAAACAATGATTTATTGATTGATGATGATTTACTAATACTATACAGTTAATTATTTTTATAAGAGACGTTGATAAAGACTTCACCGTTACGAAAGAAATGGCTGTTACGTTTCTAATGAAAGGGACTAAAGGTAATTGGCGATGTTCTTACTTATTTATTTGATTTATTTTATTATTATATTTGATTTATTCATATAACGGTCTTATTAATTTAATATTGTTAAAGTTAACGATATTTTCGCATAATAATAATGCAATCATATCGACTTTAAAAGAATTTAATCTTAAATTGGACAAGCTTGCCGATATTGTTATGGATGGAGCTCGAGCAATGATAGGAAGGAGCGATTTCTTTACTTCTAAAAGAAGTAAATTCCTGTGGAAATGAACAAATAATGCGATATCATTGTATTATTCAGAAACCTGTTTTTTACTTTACTCTAAAGTAAAAAATAACCAGTTTTTTTATCTCTAGTAATATTAGATATTCTTTTTATGTATTTAGCGTATATTGTTTTTAAATTTTTTAAGAAATCATACTTTGTTATATATCAAATAATAAAAAAAGTAAAAGAATTGAATTTTGTATATGTTTATATTTAATTTTATATTTTCTTAATTCGCGCATAATTTTTTCACATCTTTACTTCATACTTCTGTCTTCTATAAATAAATATGTTCAAAACAATACAAGGAGCACAGTTTTAAGTAATATAAAATTGTATATAATATTGTTTCAATTGTAAATCTCTTTTACTTACATTATATTATTTTTTTATATATTATGAAATACAAAATGACACAATATCTTTTTCATAATTTTTTGTAATAATCTTATCGTATATTTAAATAAGAATTACAAAGCTATTGTGTTATTACCACTTCTAATTATAATTATCAATATAGCACAGAATTTGTCAGACGTTCATAAAATATTCTAAAAATGCTAAATATGTAGTTTAGGGGAGCCTCCCCAATAACTTTGACCTTGACGTGTTGTCAAGGTCATGACCTTAGTGATCATGAGAAAGTTTTTGTGGAAGTCGCTTCGTGTGGAAATCGCGTGCCCCCAAGCAAGGGAGAGGTGGGGTGGGAATCGTTTCGCGTGAAAAGTCGTAAAATATCCTTTAAAGCAGAAAATTTCTGTTTCAAATAATAGAAAGGAGATATCATTTCTTAAACTTTTATTTATAACTTTTTAATAAGTAACATCCGACGATTGAAACTTTCTCAAGGTTACTCAGGATCATGACCTTGACAACATATGTCAAGATCAAGGTCATTGGGGGAGGGGCCTCCTAAACTACATATTTACCCTAAAAATATACAAATATTCATAAAACGTTCATAGACGTTCAATAGACGTTGCGTGTTATCTAAGTAATATCATCAATCATAAATCATCATTCAGAATACCTATATTATTATCTACTGTTTCAATGTGCTATCACATACTTTCTGAGCAATTCTGATATGCAATAAAAGCATTCATAAAGAAGAATAGATAACAGAAACAATGAATAACAGAAGAGGCACAGCTTGGAACATAGTGCTAATTTTGTGCTAACAACGTATAAATATTAAAGAATACAAGCCATACGGTAATTATTATATAATTGTCGGAAAGAAAAAACTCAACACGTTATTTAATTTTTAACTACATCATACCTGGTCGCTGCATAACAGTGCTAAGGCCACTTCGTCTTCTTCTATCACTATTTCCACTATTATTACCACTGTTGTTATTACTCCCGTCTCCAGTCGCAGTACTGACAGCAACATTTAATGATTGAGCACATGGTACTAATCCTGAACTACCACTCTGTAACTATTTGCGTACTTTTATTTAAAATTTTGAACTCGTATGCTAACATAGAATATATTTTACATAACATGATTTGATAGTAGGCAAAGGCTAATACAAAATAATATAACACTGAGAGTATTCCAAAATAATCTTATGCAGAGTATTAAGAGATTCTTGGTACCAAATAAAGTAACTTCTTGTTTGCAAAATTCCGTTTAAATGAAATAATTAAAAACTATTTAAAATTGCCCAAATAGCGTATTAAGTTGCGCGTGACTTAGGAGCGGAGCATGCACTGCAAAATCATATAGGGCGTTCAAAAAAGGTCGGGACCCTGAATTTACTCGAGAAAATGACGTTTTCAAAGAAATGTTTCAGACAAAAGTTGTAAGGTATAAAAAGATCCATTTACAGATCTTATCAGCTTGACATTGGGTGGCGTCGCCTAGGTCAGATCAAGGTCGAATCGACTTTTTTAAATGGAACACTCTATTTTTGATGCCAGAATTTAATAGCTGGTGTCAAGAGCTTTTCAAAACACTGTATTACAAAGTTATTTTTCATTAAGGGGAGGTTCTACTTCGAAGGGTCAAAAAAATCCATTTTTTTACATTTTTTTGGTATCTTTAAAGTGTATAGAATATGGCTGTAAAAGGATTGTGCAATATTCAAAATGTTAAAGCAATTTATGACTTGTTGAACCGGATTTTGCACCGGTCGAAAATCAAGTGAACTCAACGATATTATGCGCAAAACAAGCAAGAATCGAAAGAAGGGCTCAAATGCAGCAAAATTTGTTCTTCAAACAAGAGAAGAAATTAACTTATGGGCCAGGAATCGCTGATTAAATGTAAGTTGCAAAATATTGTAGTTGACTAAAATCATTATCATAAAGTAAAATTTTATTTTTTCGCACTTTTCTCGAATTCATGTTTTTCAAACTGGCGGGAAATGTACAGCTTCATCCAATCATCCGATTAACTTAAAATTTTTTCCCACGTAAAATAGACAATTTTCATGCGGCCATGAATCTAAAAATGTCATAAATTTTCCAAAATATCTATTTTTTTAAACAGGTTGAAAATGAAAAAAAGTTCGTAAAAATTGACACTTAATTTCAAATGGCTGCCATTCTGTAAATTTTCAAATTTTTCAAATGAAATGAGGTTCATAGCCTCACAAATTTAATATGTTTTAATAATTCCATTGATTTTTTGTCTCAGATAAACTATCTACAGCCAAGATTTCCCGCCAATTGGCCAAGTACGCACTGCACGCTCTGATGCATCCCTATGCTACAGCCGCCATTTTTTATATTCCTAAAAAAAATTATTTGTACGCTTAAATATATAAAACATAATACCAAAACATTATTTTGATATCTCCTTCCTTTCCTTATAAAAAAAATTGGTAAAAGATACCTACATAAATTTCGAACCTCTAGAGTAGAACTTCCTCTTAAATACTTTTTAAGTTATAAGGCTTGAAAGTTACAGTACCGCCGGCCTTAGCATTACACAAGATGTCCGACCGACAGTTAAAATTGCTTGAATGTTGTTCAGAATCATGTCCTGGATAACATTTGTCAAGATCAAGGCTATTAGAGATTATACTTCTTATTTTCATTTTTACGTAAAAATGAATTTTTAGTGTAAAAATGAAAATAAGAGGAATAATCTCCAATGGCGTTGATCTTAATAAATGTTATCCAAGATATGATCCTGGACAACATTCAAGAGATTTTAGTTAAAGGTCGGACACCTTGCGTAATGTTAATGCCGGCGGTATTGTAACTTTCCAGCATCATAATTCAAAAAGTATTCTTATAGCGTTTTGGAGAATCCATGATACCAGTTATTATATTCTGGAATCAAAAGTAAGGTGTTCCATTAAAAAAAATCGATGTGACTTTGTCCTTACCTTGGCGATGCCATCCAAAGTCAAACTGATAAGATCAGTAAATATATCTTTTTATATCTACCCTATAACTTTTATCCGAAACACTTTTCTGTAAAACTTATATTTTCCGAGATATTCAGGTGTCCCGACCTTTTTGCGACACCCTGTATAAGAGCATCGACATCAAATGTACAGAGAATTGAGGAAACTGCCATTCCAGAATGATTCAGATCGTTTTCCAACACGACTACCATGATTTTTTAGGTTTGTCAATAAAATATACGGTATTTAAAATATTAATTTTCGTATAAATATGACAACATCTCCGCTCCGTTTAAGCTAAAATTACTTAAATTGAATATAATTGACCTCAAAGAATAAATTTTCATGAATTTGGACAAAATTTAGATAGGGCCGAAATTGGCCTTTATAGATTCTCCTTCTTATTGTTTAAGATTTCAACTTCATCTCATTTGAATCATGTCTATAATGCACCTTGTAATCAGTAACTATAGAATGCGTGGTTGTCTTTCATCTTAATAATTCTAATATAGCAAAATTGTTCTTCCAAATCTTCTAGAGTTTCCAGTTTTTGTGAGAAGCTTCTTAAACATCCCCATATAAAATAGTCTAATAGGTTCAAATCCATTCACCGACTATATAATAGAACTACCTACCAATTTAAGAATTAGGAAACTTTGCTGAGGTAATGTCTCGCAAGCCTACTATTATGAGGTGGTACTTCATCATGTTAATATATCGGACATATAATGATAAATCTTCAAATATGTCCGATAAATTTTCTGTTAAAAAGTTAATATAAGTGTTTCCTCTTATTCTGTTCGGTTCAATGTATAATCCAATAAATTAATCACCTATTATAGTAGTCCAAATATTTAACATCCATCAAACGCCGTTCTCGAAATAGAAACGGACTTTCTTCGGTCCAGTAATAAGTATATATTATGTGCATTAAAAAGTTTTACACATATAGATAACCCAGTAAGAAAAAAACCTTCTGAAACATTCCAGCAGCATTGCAGCAACGTTACAACATTGCTATAATGGCAATGTTGTTGGAATTTTTCGAAATATTTCTTGCTTACTGGGAAAAATTCATAGATAAATAAAATTTGAGTACAATATAATAGAGGTAATACATTTTGCACTATGCCTAACTCGCGTGTCTAATATACTAATTGAACAACTTTAAATAGCAATCATTTAAAAACTATCATTTATACGGAATTTCGGTAAATAAAAAGTTTACCATTGTTTCGTCAAATACTAAGAATTTCCTGACATTTCGCATCGACTTTTAAACAACAGAATATAAATTATCTACTGTAAGTATTAGATCATTTATATTCTTTGTACAAGTATTGGATTATTTATATTCTTTGTATTTGTACTAAATTTTTATCTATTTTTATTTATACTAAATCTATTCTTTTTGTTAAAACTATAATAATGAAGTTGTATTATTTAAAAATATCCAAAAAATAAACTATTACAAAATTCGACTTTATTTTGATTAAAAAATTAAAGATCAAAATTAGGTTGTAATTATATATGGGTCATTCCACGCAAAATCAATGGCCTTCGTCATCGACCTCTTCCGATTTTTTTTACTGATCTTTTTATATATTCCTCATATTGAAATATATACTCAGTTATTTTTTTTAGATTTTTATCTCCATTTTAGTTTCCTAGATATGAATTTTTTAATATTTTAAAGAGTATAGCGGAATAAGCATGTGAAATCTGCCCCCGCATCAATTGAGCTCAAATTGGTATCAGTAGTTGGCATCCATGAGATGTAAAGCTTCCCCAAAAATTAACCTTAAAATTGCAGTTTTGTAGGAGTTTTGAAGAGGAAAAGAGAAATTAAAAAAGTGGTTTTTCTCGAAAACGACTAGACCGATTTTAATGAAAAAAATATACGTTGCAGACATCGAAGAGGTAACAAAATTTTTGTGATTTTTATGATGAATAGAAAACCGATAAAAAATTTTTGAATCTTTTATGAATTTTTTTTGGTGATATATTTTAGTGACCATCTTTATATTTTCAAGAAAACATTTCGGGATTCTCTACTTTAACATATAATTTTTTCAAATCGATCGAAATGTTGGAACATAGTTAAAAATAACAATCATTCGCGTAACGCCGCGCCGGTTGAACGGTCGCGGTCGCGGCGCGCTGCGACGCATGGCGATCGTTGTGGAACTTACATACTAATCATTGGCTACGTTTACACCGTGAATTTAGGCCGCGGCCTATACCTCAAATTCGACCTAAATTATTTAGGTCCCTTGCTGTAAACACTGGCTACGTTTACACCGTGCTTTTAGTCCGCGACCTATACAATAGGCGTCTTTGTTTAATATATAGAATAAACAACGATGTCTATTGTATAGGTCGCGGACTAAAAGCACGGTGTAAACGTAGCCACTTGAAAGACGATCTGACCAGGATGTAGGTCAGGCTTCGGTTTTTGGTGACCTAACCTGAAATAGACCATCTGTAATTTCGGTGTAAATGCGTGCTACCCGACCTACCATCATTTGTTAATCTCAAATTGACATATGTCATGTCATTGATAATGGACATATATCATATCTTGTAAATAAAAAGTTTAAAAAATGTTTAAAGGGTCGTGTTCAAAGAATTCGTGTTCGGGCCACTTACGGTGTAAATGGTTGGTGCCTAGACCTATTTTGGGTTGCATTATAAGTCAAGCCGCGTATAGGTCTCTCGGTGTGGTAAACGTAGCCATTATATCGATATTTGCTCGATCGTCAACTGTTATAGATTTCGAAATATTCGTCGTTTCAACTCACCTATATTTCAATTCACCTAGGTCTTTCCTGCTAAAGTCGAATTGAGATAGCATGGTAAAAGAAAGATAAAATATTTGATACGAAAAGTGACATCTCCAAATTCAGATATAATTCAGATATGGTGAGATTCAATCTCATCAATTTCCTAATAAATTCATTTATCACTAGCAGTAATCTAGTTTTGTAAGCCGTAACCGGTATACTGGTACGTATCATACTTATAATTTTCATGTAATAATATGTAATAATACTTAAAATCTTAACATTGAATTTAATCTCGACTTTAATATAGAGACGTCTATTTCAAGTGAGAGGAATGAAAAATGCAAAAACTATAATATATTTTTGAAGAAAGCTATTGCCAGAAAGAAAATTATAAATACTCTTGATGAAGCAAAAAAATATGAATTATTTAAGTTATCAAAGTTTGGTAATTATTTCTGATTGCTCCACTCACGACGCTATTGCTGTATGTGTTTTCCAAAATTATCAATGAATTTCTAAGGACTATTTCGAATGATCCCGTTAAAATATGTACTATTTTTCTGATGGTGGTCCCTAACAATTAAAAAATTTTAAGAATTTTGCAAATATCTATTATCATGAGAAAATTTTGGAGTACCAGCTGAATGGCATTTTTTTTCCACGGCGCATGGCAAGGGTCCATGTAACGGAATAGGAGACTGCGTTCGGAAACATCACCCAAGTACCCTCGTGTATCATTTTATCCTTATTATTCACTCAATGTTAAACGAGGATAAGATGATACACCGGGGACACCCGAGTGATGTTTTTTTCGAACACAACCTAGGTAGTACGGTGAAAAGAATGGCTGTTTGTGCAAACCTTCAACGCCCATCTGATCACCAGATAACTACTTCACATGAACTGTTCGAATGGGCGTCAGATCCAATGAACTTGCCAAATATCGTAAAGTTCTCATTAACGAAAGAATATAACTTAGCAAAGGAATATCTTCCGACTCGATTTGAAAGAGCAAAGCCTGATGTACCTGAGATTCAAAAAATTCATAGTAACATTCCTCAAAAAAATGGTATGTTTATTGTAAAAAAATTTTCAAACTCTTTGAATTATAGAATGTACAAGAGTGAGAAAAAAACTGGAAAATAAAAACGATTTTAATTAATAAATTCCTTTATATATTCTAAAAGACATTATATTTTATTCAAATAATATTCTTATAAATCCTTATTCCCTAAATAATTGTGAAAGTAAAAATATATTCTCTAGTATCGTTATGAAATAACATGATTTATGTAACTCATCAGCAGATTAAAAATTTACTAACATAATAAATAATAGATTTAATATTTTAAAAAATTAAAAAAAAATAGAATGAAAATCTTGACCATGGTGTAAGTAGAAAGGTGAACCATTCCGATGGATATGCAGTAGATTATAAGTAGTGGGGGCAGTCAACCAATTAGACTTTGAGCTTTTTTGCGAAATCTTCAATATGGCTGCTTACAGAGTTTCGCTATGATAGTACAGTGAATGCATGGAATTGTCATTTATTATCGGTTGATTATCGGTTATTAAGTGTTATTTATATTAAATATCAGTGTGAAAAAATGCCAGTGAGTTGCATAAAAAACTGTAAGAGCCGAACCGGTCGTAGTAATAACAAAGAAAATTACAACGTATCGTTGTATTATTTTCTTAAAAAGCCTGAACTAAAGAAACAGTGGCTCGAAGCTTGCCAAAGAAAAGAAATGGATATAAAAGTCAGCTGTGGTAAGTTTATGTTGCGAATGCTTATATAATTTTTTTTTCTTTTCGTGTTTTATATGTCACAAATAGGTACAATGTAGTGACATAACCTTGTTGCAAAATTACTCCAAAATCATACTTTCTTTTATTGATCATCTTTCACTAAAATGAGAGAATATATAATACATTTATATCAATGTTAAGATGTTTGTTATATAAATGTACATTCTGCCGGGTAAACATTTGGCCATTACGTCGTGGAAACATTACATTACCATTTCGGCGATAATTCACCGTAACGTCTCATTTGTAAATTCTTCTGCGATAAAAGAATGTATCTTATAAGTAATTATTATGCAAAATCGATTACTATGTGGTTTGTATGTTGCACTAACTGTACAAATAAAACAATTCTCTGGAACATTCTGGAGGCGGGTCATTTACTATTCCTGAAATGTTACCAAAACGTTTATCGGACTTATCATGTTGTAAAGATTATTAAGAAATGTTACTTTTACTGCAATATGTGAGCAACATTTCATGCCGGATTGCATAGAAGAAAGATGGACACAACAACGTTCAAAGAATCAACCACGAGTAATTCGGAAGCTAAAAAGAGGCTCAATACCAACGAAATTATTGAATATTCCAAAGAAACATAAATCAAAAAATGATGAGCAAGAACAGTCGAAAAGTGGACATGATGATACAATACAAATACTTGTATTGTATTTATAACATCTAACTTTGACCGACCATTGGCGATTCTTGATATATTTATGCTTCACACGATCGTAGATACTCATTTATTTCTGAAACTTTTCAACAGCGCACGCTGCAAAAAAGCTCAAGCCCTGATTGGTTAAGATCTCAAACCTCCGCCATTATGCGCAATGGTTCATCTTTCTGCTTACACTATGATTTTGACCATAATTAAATACAGCTTAAATTCTTTGTATTTCTACTAAGAATATTGGAGAATTTTTTTACAAAAATTAAAAATATCGATCTTGACGAAAATCGACTTTGTTTATTTCAATCAGATTTTTTGAGTAAAAACAAAAACTTGAAAACAAAACTTTTCATATTTTTTTCCTAATATAGAATTTCAAGACGAACAATTTAATGTGGTTATTTTTTGTTTTTCAATAATTTAAACAGAAGTTATGTTCAACGAAATGTTTACGAAATAAAATAAATTTAAAATATTAAACAATTCATATCTAGGAAACTAATTAAGATAAAAATCTAAAAAAATAACTGAGTACATATTTCAATATGAGGAATACATAAAAAAAATCAGTAAAAAAATCGGAAGGGGTCGGTGACGAAGGCCGTCGATTTGGTGGACCATTGGAATGACCCACATATATGTACACTCACACGCAAAAAAAGTGGGCCACTAAATTTTAACAAATATTTTTAATATATCTTTAAATAGCGATAACTCAGCAAAAAATCATCGTATCGAGATGAACACATTTCAATTATCACATCTCAAATTAAAGTTTGAACATTCCCCTTGATAATCGAATTAAATTTGAATTACATGAAATGTATTACAGAATGGCGGACGTTAAAGACGGACATAGAAAAAAAGGAAAAAAAATCTTATTCAAACTATTGCGTAGCTTAGGGGAATTGGCTGCCAGGCACAAAAGTGTATGAGTCTTTAAGCTCATTGATTTCCAAACAAATCTCTTTCTTGAACATTTTTCTACGATTTTTTTTGACAAATAAAAAATTACAGATTTCTTTATCTACTTTTTTCTCAGTATGGCGACCAACGCTGAATGTAAAATGGATAAAGAAATCTGTAATTTTTTATTTTTTCCAGCTTTGAACACAAAATACACCAGCGACAAATACATAAGCATGTACATTTTAATCGTGAAAAAGGAATTTTCATTCTGTAAAACCATTACGAAGAAATTCAACAGGAACAAAAATGTCAAAAACGCTAGTTTTATCGCTAATACAGGCGGTTCCAGCATCTCCTTAAAAACTCATACACTTTTGTGCCTTTTGAGCAGCCAATTCTTCTGAGCCACGCAATAGTTTAAATAAGATTTTTTTTCCTATCTTTCTATGTCTTTAATATTCGCCATTTTGTAATATATTTTGTGTAATTCAAATTTAATCCACACGATTATCAAGGGAAATGTTCAAGCTTTAATTTGAGATGTGATTCATCTCGATACGATGATTTTTCGCTGAGTTATCGCTATTTAAAGATATGAAAAATATTTACTAAAATTTAGTGGCCCACTTTTTTGCGTGTGAGTGTATATTAGACTGACAAGGAAAAAAAATTTTTTTTTAATCGGCCTCTTAGCTCAAAAACTTCCATTTCATGCCAAAAGAACACCCCTAAATTTTTATCAAAAAACATTAAGATTTAGGGATTTTGCTAGTGAATGATTTTTATATCAAAGTTTCGATTTCCCTTTAAGTCCGGATCTACAATAGGTATTTTAAGCCTTAAGTCGTAAGAAATTGACCAATTACAGTTGAATTCGAGGAGAATAATCGACTATGATTCGTCCATTTCTTATGGCTTAAGGCTTAAAACTCTATTGTAGATTCAGGGTAATACATGTTCGGTTTGATGCAAAAATGGCTTAATCCAGATTTTAAATGTGATATTGTATGTTTTTTTGGTCGCAATCAGCGGCTGCTAAATGTATAAGAAAGTCGAAAACATTCATACAGAAGTAGGTACAGCAATATAATGTGGCAAAAAATGTCGGTGATTTTCCGGAACGTTGCTCGATAGGCAAAGTGGACAAAAAAGTCGATAAAAAAATAGTGAATCTGTTTTAACACTGCGGAATTCTGACTTAACACTGTATCAAAGACAAGCAAAATTAAAGCAGAAAGGTTTAGATATATCATACGAAACTATCCGAACCCATCTCCGTGCTCATGACGTAAAATGGCGCAACACAGTGAACAAGCCTCTGTTGACTGAAAAACATGTGACGAAACGACTCTCTTGGGCGCACGAGAACATTGATCGAGATTTTAACAACGTAATTTTCACTGACGAATGTTCAATATGGGCACGTTGTACTCTCACGCGAACTTGGTCAACTTCCACCAATAAAATTGTCAAGTGAACCGTTGAACATGGAATAAGGGTGCGGTTACATGAGTTGATATTTTCCGCGTAAGGCGTTTCGCGTAACCAATCAGAAGCGTTCCGTGCTTTCTGTTAGGTCCGTTTTAAATGTCATCATTCACATGGACACATAATTTGAGTAAAAAATATCCGCGTAACCAATCAACTGTAACATTTAGCATTTCTGTCCGAATGTTTTAACAGAATAGAAAAATATCATTGGTTAAACGCTATACACTGCTACCGTTTTATGTGCCTTGTTGCATTAAGGACATTTAATTTCGCGTAACAAAAACCGCGGAATGCCTCTGATGTTATTGTTTCGTAAGTTGAGTAACCTAAAATTTCATTTTCGTCTGATCTATAAACTATAACAAAAAAGTTCAATTATGTTAGTGAATTTCATATAATATACAAAATGATACATATAATAGATGTACATATTTATACCAATAGTTGCAACATTATTTTCGTCAATTTTTAGAGCGTTCTTATTTTTATTGTATCCTTTAAAACAGTTATGTGGAATACTAGTATATTTTGTTATTGTTGTGCTATGAGCCAACCACAACAGCCACATTTTATTTGCTGTAAACAAAGATAATTATATTAACTAAAACCCTTCGCAGATTAATCTTCTCTATTTTTCTATACTTAACCAGACCGATCATTGCTGCTTTTTAGAAGATTTTTACACATACACAATTTTATATTAAAAGAACTAAAAAAGATATATTAAAATAGATACATAATAAAAAGTGAATAAAACATAATATACATCAAATGAAATAAGAACACTAGCACAAAACAAATAAATACAGGAATAAAAAAAGATACGAAAGACTAAATAACAACAGTTGTTTACCTATTTTTCTAAACTTTAAACTAAAAAATATAAAAAAAAATTTACAGATGCCTCTATATATATTGCCTGTACCAAAATATCACGCTAACACAAAAATCGCGTAAACTTGCGCAATACGCAACTTTATAAAACAAGCGTAACGGAAAGCGCAGATCGCCTCTAATTGATCAATAAAATTGTCGAGCGAACCGTTAAACATGGAATAAAAGTGCATCTTTGGCGCTGCTTCTCAAAGCGGAGATTCGGCACTTTGTACCTATTTACTGACATCCTAAATGCTGAGAAAATGCTCGGAATCTACAAAAAGACTTTGTTACCGTCTGCCAAACGTTGGTTCATCGACAAAAATAAAGACTATGTAGATTCTGCAGGAAGACAACGATCCCAAACACCGCAGCAAGCTCTGTACCGAGTGGAAGAAGCAATCTGGCATGATTACACTGGATTGGCCATCGCAATCACCAGATGCAAATTCAATAAAAAACGTGTGGACATTCATTAAGCACAAGCATCGTGGAAAACACACTTCCACTTTAAAACAGCTATCTCACGAGATTCGTCGGATTTGGGAAGCCTTGCCGTTAGAATATGACGTCAATTTAATCGAAAGCATGCCCTGAAGATTTCAGGCAATTATCGATGTCGGTGGTGATTGGACACATTACTAAAATAATTGCATCTTTGTTTTAATCGAGTACAATAAATATATGCATTTAAAAATTTTATTTCATGCATTATTTTATAAATTAATTCGACCACGCTCTTACTTGACAGACTGTATATCGCTTTGTAGTTTTGACATTCTCAAATTAGTAATCCAGTTAAATACAACTTTTAAAAGCCCTGTAGGAAATCCCGAGAAAATTCAAACCGGATCTTATTTTGGGTAAAAAGATCTACAATTTGAGGAGAGAAACGACTCATTTGAACGCTTGGAATCTTGCTAAAATCGACTTTAAATTCGAAATTTTTGTCATTTTTTCAAATTAATCGGGCTGTATTTCTTAAGGCGTATATCGTAGAGCTAAATGAATTATTGCATCAACTTCCACTAGCGATCTCTAAATATTAATATTATTTTCATAAAAATTTAGGAATGTTCTTTTGGCATGAAATGGAAGTTTTGAGCTAAGAGGCCGATTTAAAAAAAATTTCTTTTTTCTTGTCAGTCCAATATACAGGGTGCTTCTTAAAAACCGCCCACTAAGCACATAGCGCTATTCCTGATAAAGAATTGAGTCGATAAGTATTAGGAAATTGTTTTCTACAGTGCTTACTGAAGCAGTTATTATCGAGTAAAGATAATCCAATCGACGCCGTGCTTTAAACGGACGCACGTCCGTGAGCCGCGCGCCTAGTAGGATGCCGCTCACGCATACGGTTTTTAAGAAACATCCTGTATACATGTATATACAGAGTATCCCGTAAATTTTTGCCAATCGCTTTTGTGTAGATAGAGCAAACTAAACTGAGTCGAAAAATCCTGTACCATTTTGCAATTTTCGCAATGGTTAACGAGATATTAATTACTAAAAATCGCTGAATATTAGCTTTTATTAATTTTTTACTCAATACTACAATCAACTTTATAGAAAAACAGCGAAAGATCAAAATTGTTTATTTTCTTCCTATAAAGTTCAGAGAATTTTTTCAGAACTTTTTCAGAATTTTTTAAAACCGTATTTTCTCATGTTGGTAAGAATAAGAAAATGCAGTACTAAAAAGTTGATAAAAAATTCTAAAAAAATTCTTAGAGTTCTATGAGAAGAAAATAAATGATTTTTGTCTGTTGCAGTTCTTCTGTAAAGTTGATAGTATTTGAATAAAAAATTATTGAAGCGATTTTTAGTAATTAATACCTTGTTAACCATTGCGAAAATGGTAGACGACTTTTCGACTCAGTTTGGTCCGCTCTATCTACACAAAAGCGATTGGCAAAAACTTACGGGATATCCTGTATACATGTGTATATATACATACATGTGTATATATATAGCAGTTTTATTTCATTATTCTATACAGAGTGTCCCATTTTAAATAATGCATTAAGATTTCTCGAGAACTATGATAGATGCGGAGGAGGACATAAGAAGGTACCATTGATTTGACCTTGGGTTGCGTCGCAAAGATCAGGTCAAAATCATGTCGATTTTTTTTAGTGGAACCCCTTATTTTTTATTATATTTTCTTGTAGCTTACCTCGAGAGCTTTTCAAAACACTATAATAAAATATTTTTTCATTAAATATTTTTCAAGTTATAAGGCTCGAAAGTTAAAGTCGGCATTAACATTACGCAAATTATCCAACCGACGGCTAAAACCTCTTGAATGTTGTTCAGGATTATGTCCTGGATAACATTTGTCAAGATCAAGGCCATTGGAGATTATTCCTCTTATTAACATTTTTGCACTAAAAATTCATTTTTGCGTAAATCGGTCGGACAATTTGCGTAATGCTAATGCCGGCTGTACTGTAACTTTCAAGCTGTATAACTTGAAAAATACTTAATAAAAAAATATTTTATTATGTTTTCAAAAACTTTCGAGGTAACCTACAAGAAAATGTAATGAAAAATAGGGGGTTCCATTTAAAAAAATCGAAGTAACCTTGACCTGGCCTTGGCGACGCCACCCAAGGTCAAATCAATGGTACCTTCTTATGTCCTCCTCCGAACCATACAACTTTTGTTTGAAATATTTTTCAGTATCTACTACAGTTTTCGAGAAATCTTAATGCATTATTTAAAATGGGACACCCTGTATATGTCATAGTATTTCCTTTCCATTGCTTAGGTTAATGAAATATAACTATATAATAAGTAAATAAAATTTTTAATTATTTACTTACTGGCTGTAATTGTTCCCTACTACCAGGTTGACTCCAGCCATTATCTTCATCATTGTTAATGTTACTACTATGTTGTTGATGAAATATGTGAAGATTTGCTCCACCGTCTGAAGCTCTTCTACCAAAACCTCCGGCTGTAAACATGTATGATAAAGTAATAATACATTTATATTAATCAATGCAAATAAATCAAAATTTTTTAATATAAAATTAATCTAGTAAAATGAAGTTAATTTTAATATACAAAGTGTTTCATTTTAATTTACCTTAGCAAATATCTTGAAAAATATAGAAAAATATTTCAGGTGAAAAATGAAATAGTTTCGAAAGGGACGTATTTTGGTTACGTTGTTTTTTTCCAGATAAAGGCGTCAAAATGATATGAAGGCCACTACCATTTTTTTTTAATGGAATTATATTATTTTTTTATATAATATAATTCCTCTAATTATTTTGCATATAAGTACTTAGGTTGAGATATTAAAGAACCAATAGTTTACGAAATATTTTATATTTTTTTCTATCTTATTTAAATAAAATATTATTATAAATATCTCATAACTATTAATTTTTTTATAATAGCGCTTTAATAACTTTTATAAACAGAATAATTAGATGAATCAATTGGTGTAAAGAAAAACACAGTTGCTTTAAAGAAAGATGAAGGCAGATCGATAATTTTTTAATAAGAAACTATGTGTTTTCTTTATATCATTTTATTCATCTCATCATTCTGTTTGTCTTCAAAATACGTTACCGTAGAAACCATTCCATTTTCATCTAAAACATTTTTCCGTATCTTTCATATATTACAAGATATTTACCTAAATTAAATTAAAATGGGATAACTTGTATAATAAATATAATATGAAATTAACATAATATATAATAACACTTTTTTACTTATAAATATATGCGCGAACGTACAATATAAAGGCACAAGCATACAGAGAGGGAAAGATAGATAGAAAGAATTAAATAAAAATGAAAAAACAAAGTGCAGAGAGAGAGAGAGGGGGGAGTAGGAAAAACCGATTTTTAAGGAGCTACTCGTCCGGTTACGTGTGACATCTGCTAAATATAGTTCATGTTATTTGATTTTGTTTTTTTAAAAGGACAACAAAAAGCAAAAATTTGAATTGTCAGATGACATGTGCAATATTGCAAAGCGGTCGCATAGTGTAGCTTCTTAAAAATGCGTTAAGTACGTAAGTTCCTCAACAAAAGTTTTTTCTTTCAATGTCTACCATTTCCTCCTAAAATTTTCCTCTCTAAAATTTCTTCCTAAAGTTTTAAAACAATCTGTTTTAAAACATATTTTTGATCTACTTACTTTATATGTATATATATATTTAATGAATTAATTCAATTGTTATAAATTTTTTATATAATTTTCTTTAAGTCCGTCTATGCGTATGTGCTTATGTTGTGCGCGCGCACATTCCCCCTCTCTCTCTCCGTATGTGCACGTACGCGCGTACACGCTTCTTGCTTTACTGGTTTTTATTATCAATCGACAATTTATTAAAAAAAAATATTTTTAATTTAAATCGCTAGGACTCTATGGGACATAAAAATATCTTTACAAATTTCAAGTATTCATATTACATTCATATTATAACATAATCTAATATTATACAAAAATATTCACATGTATTTATATTGTATTATCATTCAATGATAATTTTAATTTAAATAATTCTAAATTAATTTTACAGAAATATCTAATACAAGTAAATTATCATTTAAATAAGTCGTATATATAAAATGCAAAAATAAATCACAAAACAATACAATTTTATAGAAATTAGTTCTGAATGTAATAACGTTACACTAATAAAAGAGGTTCAGTAGCATATTTATTATCATCAATTAATTTAATGAAACAAAGAATTTATTTTTAAAAATAAATTTTAAAAATATCTTCCATAAAACAAGATAAAACTTACTGGCACCCATTACAGGAGGTGGTTTCAATAAATGTTGATCCTTTATTTGGAAATTTTGTGGTGGTTGATGTTGAACTAAGGGAAGATTTAATGGTAAATTGGTATGCGGTAAAACTTGAGGATCCATATTACACTGAAGAACAGGAAGAGGCCGTAAAGTTTGATAGCCTGACATATGATGATAAGGATATGATGAAGGAGATTGATGCACTGCATCACCAGGTCCAACTGTATGTCTTCTTGTTGTATGGTAAGGTGTTCCAGATGGCAAATAAAGACCACTTTTCTCTTCCGTTTCCGCTTCAGTTTCACCAAACTGTCAAAAAATTTTAACTATATAATACAAACAATTTATTAACAATAACAATAATTTATTAACACATTGTTAAATATAAAGAAATAATAAAGTATATAAGCTTCTTTTAATTTACAAATTTTTAAATTCTTGATTTGCACAGTAAATTGTGAAAGTAAAACAATTTATATCAATATTACAAACAATTTGGAAATTTTAATTTTTCTGTAAATGTATAATGCATATCACTTGTATTTTAAATCGTATCTTATTTCATTAAATCTTTATACGAACAAATAAGGAACATGTACAGGATGTCCGGTAGCAACGCTTAAAGATAGATTCTTGTAATTATTTTGAGATAAAAATCTTAATATCAAACATCAAGGCATATAATAGTTTTTCGATTATAAACATTTAAAGTTGGCGAATCATAAGGTCTAAAGTTCACGTGTTAAGATGTAGTTTACATTTTGCGTTATATCATACCTCAACGAGTGAACTTATTACATTCGCTAACTTTAAGTGTTTATAATTCTAAAACTACATATTATAGCCTTGATATTTTGGTGTTAGAATTTTCGTTAAAATAATCTTAAAAATCTACCTTCTAAGCGTTGATAGTCTTTACTAGGAACCCTGTATATTATTTGAATGAGACACAGTAGCATCTCGCATCAAGTGCACATGAACGGCGAAACTAGCTCGGATCAGGGAAGGGGGGGGGGGGCATATTATCTGAGCTTCGGCTCATATAAAAGGAATGCGCTACTTTGGTATATCTAGAGCTTTAACGTTGATACTGTTACAGCGCCGCACCATGATAAATGGTTGAACTTATAAGCGTGGAAAAGTGACGTTTTGACGAAAATTTGTGTTGCATGTCATTTCGTTATTATTTGCTTAATTATAAAAATGTGATTTGTCTCATACTTATGAAAGTCCTAAAAAATGGACGGAAACTATAGTTATCTTGGAATTTTATATATATATACGTAAAAGCGTATTTCATTCATCTCAACAGTTGTTATACCGTGTGTTTATTTATGTCCGAATATAGGCTCACTTTACATGCCTTTTACGACCATTTACTGACTATCAAGAGAGGAAAGTAAGTTTTCGTTCATTTTTACAAGTGTTTTAAAGCGATCTCGTGTCATTTAGATTTATCCAAATTGTTTTTATTTACAAGTGGCATGCAACATAAATTAATATGTCATTCCTCGCTTCTGACATCACGATTCCAACATGGTCGCGGCGACCACTCAGGATCTACTACGTTTAAGGCCCGGTTGCAACGTTACTTTGACTTTAAGCGAGGCTTAAAACTCTATCTGTCTCGTTTTAAAGCCGAAAGGGAGGGAGAGATAGAGAGAATTTTAAAGTCGCTCGCTTCAACATAACGTTGGTGCAACCGGGCCTAAGAGCAGCTGTTTGTCTACACAGAATTAGTATAATAAAACGTAAATTTTATCTAGAGCCCGTTGACCATAAACAATTAAATAAATCCAAAATAGGCAAAAACTGACTAAACATGAAAACGTCTAGTTAACCAATAATTTCAATTCCCCGCAACTCGCGATCTCGCGTAAAGGCGTTTGGCTCTTATATTTATTCTCAGAACGAAATTTTACTTCAAAATTAATTTGAAAAAAGCGCGATTAAACATAAGAATGAAAAATTTGTATAAAATTGTTTTCAACTTTGAAAATATAAATAAATGATGACATTATCCAAATTCTTAAAAATTATAAAACAATCATATGTAGTCTTGATTGAAAAAAATCTTATTAAAAAGTATCTATCAAAACAAAACAATCGCTTAAAATAATAACATGATCAATAAGTAACATACATTAAAATGAATATATACATTAAAATTAGATCTATAATATAAATCATAAATTAAAAAAAAAGCCCATGGGAGCTGACATTAGGTGGTCGTGTGTAAAAGGTATATTAATAAAATAAAGTTACAAACGTTTCGACCCTTGATTTAGATCCTCTTCAATATAGTACTAACAAGTTAACAAAAAATAACTATTTCATTTTACAATAAACCTATAAAATTGTCAAAATAAATAAATACGTAACGTTGTCGAACTAAAAAGCATAATAAGTCTAATCTCTAAAGATAAAAAATCATCAAACGTCTCTAGTATTTGGCAAAATACCTAAAACCTGCATCACTCGGTGCTTTTCTTCCTACAGGACTGCTTCTTGCATGTTACTATGTTGGCAATCTTACTGCTGGAAATTACGTGGTTTACAGGCTACGTTGCTGGTTGGTATGCTCGATTTTCGTAATAGACCAGGTGCTATTTATCTTACATAATTTTGTGCTGGCTTGTGAGAGTCAATCAGAACGTAATCATAGATCATGTGACCATAGTATTCTCTTCGTAATAATTAAAAACAATATAATCATACTTTTGCGATAATATACCATAGTAATTATTTACTCTATATTTACTTATTTGAATACTTTTGCTGAGTGTCTTCCGTCAAGTAAATTCTAGCTGCTCAGCCAGCACAAAAACTCGTACAGTCTGAATTCAAACTAACAATACAGCCAGCAGCACTGCCAGCACCATTGCCAACACGGCAACAAGTACGCAGAAAATCATGTAGAAAAGGAAGCATCGGTGCCGTAGACTTAAATCATAAATCGGAAATTAAACTGAAATATTAAACAATCGCTATAAAACTATCATACTTTAATATAAAATTAATTGAAAACTTGCATTAATAATATAATAACGACGAAGTGACAAAGCAGAGCGCAATTAAATAAAATAAATAAAAATTGTGTATAATAATTTAATAGTGTACTTCTATGTTACACAATTTACTGTGCGAACCAAATGAGTACCTGTAAAAATAAAGATGAACAAGCCAAATGTTCCTTTTTAAAAAATAATATAATTACCTTCTCTAATTGATGTGCACCATCTGGCAAATAATCACCTGGTATACTTTGAATACTGTGTAAATTAGGCATTGTTGGTTCTAATCGATCAACAAGTAAATTGTATATAGCTGATACATGATCAAAAGTATTTCCTTTAATGGCTTGTAATAACGTATCTGCGCTAAGTCCAGGCAATCTTAACATATTTTCTATCACTAATTGATTTAATGGTGATGGCACGTTTACATCAGGATTACATCTGAAAATGTAAAAAGACAAAATAAAAACGATAAAATATGATAAGGACAAAATCCTTAAGTAAATTCTCTTTTCAATACAATTAACAAATTTTATTATATTGAAAAAAATACATATCACAATTTTCAAATTCTTTTCAGATTGTGAGAAAATTTTTCTAAAGTTTTATTTTCCATGAAAAGTACGTGCATGGATGTGTGCGTATGTGCATGTGTACATGTGAAGTTTGTTAACATATATGTATCTTCTGCTGAAAAGTTGAAATACAAACGAGTACAGATTAATATCAGATTTATTTTTAATAATACCGATGGCGAGAACCCGTCCCGATGACCTTAACCTTGACATATATTATGAAGATCATGACTCTGATAATCTTGAGTAACTTCCAACAGGTTTCAGCCGTCGCTCATTAAAATTATTCGTTAAAAAGTTACCACCGAAAAAAACGACGGTATTCCTTTACATTAAGGGATACTTCTTCCATGACCTTGACCTTGTCTTTTCTCTCTTTTTTCTGCTTCTAAGACTAAAATGCTGCCAAAGTAAGAAAAATCTGCAGAATATAGGGACTTTAATAAAAATATCCTTTATAAATTCTGCACAATATTGCATATAAAGGAAAACTGGATCAATTGGTGTATTCAGTACTACAATCGCTCGCTGAGCTCTTGCATCTGATTGGCATATTCTGTTAGATCCAAAAATATAGACCAAATAAATACAAGAGCTTAGCGCTCAGTGAGTGGTCATAGTACTGAATGCACCCATTCATGAAACTTTATCCCTAGGATGGGAAGTAAAAAGTGAAAATTTTTACCATTGAAGATAGTGGAGAAATTTTTAACTTTTCACTTTTCATCCGAGGGAAAAAAGTTTCATGATTGATGCCCAAACATATTATATAAGTTTGAGCGAAATAATATTCAAACGAATCTCACCACGATATCAAGTAGGGGAAAGTGAGGGAACTGTGCGCAGCGGATAATTGTGCGCATTCTGGTTTGGTACTTTTCCAATGGATGAAGACATCACTGTGGTGAAATTTTTATGCAGAAGATCGTCCTCTTAAGATATAACTACAAAAGATACAACGTAAATACGTTGTTAACCAGAGAAATACAAAAAAGTGAAATCATCTTTTCTTGTTATTTTAGCATTCAGAAAATAAGGTGATAAGTTCGTATTTTTAATTTGTTTGTTTAAAGTTGCATACGTTATTAAAGTATGTTATTATATGCGTCTTTTGAGCTGTTATTTATTAAGTTTGATTAAGAAATGTTGAACTAATCGTATTTCATATCGAGTCAGGTCGCGGCGGGCAACTGTGCGCAAGCGTTTTGAAGTGCGCACAATTACCCATCTTCCATACACTATATGACTAGCACTAATTTTTTCGTTTTTTCTTTGCATTATTATTTTATTTTGCCATTTTATTTTGCCAAAGTCTATACGTATTATTATTATATTAGTTTTGTATTTCTGCTTAATATATATAATATATATTTAAAATATATTTAATATATATTTATATTGCAATATAATAAATATATTTTCTGATTTCTTTGTCAATATTCCATAATTTATTCATTTCCTACGACTTTTGCTTTGCGCACAATTATCCAACCCATGCGCACAATTACCCAACGCGCGAGAAATTTTTTCGCTTTTCCGTTTTTTCCTTTTTGCTAAATATAACCTTATTGAAAATCTGTTCGATATGAGGATACGTAATGGTAGAAGAATGTTCATAGTTTCTATTTCCATACTTATATCATTTTAAACTTGGAAAATCATTTCAGGACAATAAATTTCCCTTAGATGCGCACAATTCACCCACTTTCCCGTATCATTAAATATACGATTGCTAATTCTAACATTCAATATATGTGCAATATGTGCATTAAAACAATTTGAAAACGTAAAATTATTTTTATTTTATGCAAATTATAAATTCTCATAAAATCTCGGAAAAATAATGGCTCGGAAAAATACCGGTAATTTATCAAAATATTCTCATCTTTTCTGACATAATATATCACCTTCGGAACTCTACATTAGACTAACAAGGAAAAAAGAAAATATTTTTTTTAATCGGCTTCAGCTCAAAAGCTTCCATTTCATGCCAAAAAAATATCCCTAAATTTTTATCAAAAAATATTAAGATTTAGAGATCGTTAGTGAATGATTTTTAAATCAAAGTTTCGATTTTCCTTAATACATGTTTGATTTGATGCAAAAATAGAACCAACCAACTACAGTCAAGCATTCCCCTGTAATTCGACTGTAACAGGGGAATGCTCGACTATAGTTGGTTGGTTCTTGCATTCTGACCCGGATTGAATCCTCGGTGGAAACTAGAGGTTTGTTTGCGTCGCAAACTCCAACAACCTCCAACATGCTCCTACTCACTCTATCAAGCGCATTGGAGTTAGTAAGAGCTATGGTAGAAGCATTTTGGAACATGTTGAAGTATGCGACGTGAACAAACCTATAATCTCGTCTGGACAGAAAGGAAATGGAAGGGATGGACCTCGCTTCGCGTGGAAAGCCATTACGTACATAAGGAAGGGATAGTTTTTAATATTGTATGTGGCAGAAATAAAACGTCATTTTTTAAACATTTTTTGTTAATAACTTTTTAACGAATAACAAGCGATGGCTAAAACTTGTTGGAGGTCATTCAGGGTCATGACCTTGATATTTCAAGGTCGTCGGGGTGTGCTCCCTGTATCAACATATTTACGCTATTTTTAACTGGAAATTATTATCTAATATTATTGACTAATATGCTCACATAATAGATTTCTTGTAATTGTAATAATATTTTCCGCTATAGCAAACGCTTTTTCAAAGTCAACAAAACATAAAAAGTAATTAAATTCTCGTTAATTTGGCAATCTGATTTCTGTCCTATTTCTTGTAACAGATAGTTTGGATCTAAATTAACAAATTTGCAAACTCATTGCTAGATAGATTTTATTTTTCAGGTATGAGATTTGAACCTTTCAGATAATTTGAATATTCGTATCTAAGTAACTGGATAAATCAATAAATTAATTATCCTCATGGCTAATACTAACAAATTTAGACCGTATTTGCCGCTTTCTTCTGAACAAAAAATTTAAATAAATATTTAAAAAAATTATAAACACACAATTACTGTTAATAAACAAATCAATTATTTTATCATTTATCGTTACCATTCATAGAAATATTTATAAATATGATTAAATTAATAAATACGATTAAACAAGTAAATATTATGCAGTTCATTGAATTATATGATAAATAATAGTAGAGATATTTTAAAGATTCCATTCATGAAGTAAAAATATAATAATAAAAATCATGATAAATTATTTAAAAATAAATTTAACTGTATTATTATTCCTGTTTTTACAATTAAACAATTTTTAAATAAGTAATCGTTTATTTTATGCAATCACTAATACCAAATGAAAGGTTGTGTATTAACATAATACATATATCAAATAATAACTATATCGTCACGTACAGACAACTCTTCAATCACATTTCAATAGTTGACCAAATTTTTAATGTAATTATGTTCAAATTATTGCTTTTATTTTGAAAATTATTGTTTATAATATTAAAATATACGATAATATATAATTCATATCATATTACATACCCTCCAGGTTCTAATTCTATTACGCCATCTTCACTCATCCATGAATGCGCTAAGATTTGAGAAATACTTAAACGTCGCTCTGGTTCTACCACCAACATGTGTCTAATCAATTTTTCGCAATCTAAAATAAAAATGTTATTTATATTACATAAGTTTGCGTATATTATTTTGAATCTAGTTTGCATATACTCTTTGAACCGTGAAATAAACAATTTAATAAAAGGGGAGCACGAAAGCCTCCACTAGTTCTCAATGTGACAAACAATCTTTAATAAAATAGTCATTTAGTACAATATAACACACATATAAAAATTTCGGTCTCCTATTAGGTCATGTATTGTAATTTAATGTAACATGTTATAAAAGAGCTCCCGCTTTCATCATCTATTTTACCACTGCTGAATTCAAAAGTACGAATTCTTATAGCAACCATTGATTTGTACCCTTCTACATTATAACAGCTTCGTGTGAACAGCTAGTTCTTCACAAAAATCAATCACAACGACAACCATGATTTCTCCAATTGTACAGAAGTCATAAGTCCTGTAATTCTCTCTCCCCCTCCCCCCCTATTATAACAAGGTAACTAACAGGGAAGTTTCACGACTGTCCGGAACCGATTTGATTTTCCATGAAATATGTTGTTAAACACAAAAATCTAAGAGAGACACGTATTTTTTTATACGTGCGCTAACTCATGTTTAAAGGGTGAAACACCTCTTTGAAAAAAAAACGGTGTTTCTATTTCGAACCGAATACCGTAATTTAATTTTTTTAACAATTGTTAACAAAAAAATTACAAAAAAATTTTTTTCTTTATAACATTGAAGTACTCTTGAAACCGTACAACTTTTGTTTAAAAAATTTTGTTCCATCTTTTATACTTCCGACGGTATTCGGCTCGAAATAGAAATACCGTTTTTTTTTTTCAAAAGGGTGTTTCACCCTTTAAACATGAGTTAGCGCACGTATAAAAAAATGCCTGTCTCTCTTAGATTTTCGTGTTTAACAACATATTTCATGGAGAATCAAATCGGTTCCAGACAGTTGTGAAACTTTCCTTGTAAGTAACTAAATAACGGTAGTTACAATAACGATTTACTTCTGTTCCCTGATGAAAAGCGGCGCTTAGTTAATTGTGTGTGATGTAAATCCCATTAAAAATTACTAATTAATAGTAAGTATAAAGTATTATTTATTAGATTAGCTTGTTTACCTGCAGACATAAAAAATGGTATTCTGAATTTCCCTGAGACAACCACAGATCGTAACAACTGCATTGTAGGTCCATCAAATGGTAGAGCACCGCAAACTAATACATATAAGACAACGCCAAGACTCTGAAATAATATGTATTGCATTATATATATATTGCAGTTATAATAATGCAAATATAAGATACATTAATAATGTCCTCTTCTAATATAAGAAGGTATAAAGACAAGCGAACTTCTAGGCTTCCGACTCATCTCTTCAAAGGAGATACTGTATATTTCTTATATAATAACATATTGATAAGAGGTTTTTATATTGCTATATTGAAACTCTTTCTCACTTTTGCCAAAACATATACCTATATTACTTCAGATACAGAGTGAACTAGTGCTAAACTAAAGTGCACTAGTTTAATTATAAAAAACAGACCTTTTGACACAATCAACGTTTTACGCCAAATATAAGAGTAAATAATACATAAGATTATCCATTTAAATGTTTGATCTAAAAACATTGTAATTTACTATGTTGTGGCTTTATTGACTATGAAACGTAAGGCACGCCCTATAGGCTCTATCTATAAACTCATAAAGAAATACACCTATCGGAAGCTTAAAGGTGATGCGCATGTCTGCCATGATGGAAATAAATAGGTGGAATCGTTGAAAGCATTCGTGAAATCATTGAAATGAAACATAATAAACAGCTCTTGTGGCTGTCGCGTTTTCCGTCGTTTTGCGATCTACGTGCCAGTCTTTCGAACACCAGTAAGTATTTAGCGTAAATTCAGTCGCGGTAGGGCACTCGCCACAATCAAGTCATACCTGTCATGTAATTGTTTATCCGAGTTCATTGTTAAATTGCATATTACGAAGTTGAGGAGACGTTCAGATAATCGAGACAAAATCTTTATTGTATTGTTAGTACTTGTCCGCCTTATATTGTTTCCAAATCTTAACGCGAGCACGCTTTCTAATCATGACCTGTCAGTATTAAGCTAATTTTCTTATATCAACTTGCGACAATAACATAACGATATTGTGAACTCATATTTTCTGATAGCATATCCGAGTCTTCCAATTAATGCATAGTGCTCGACTTTATAACTTGCAAATGCTTTTCACGAGTCATATGTTTATACCACAGTGCATGTAACAAGATTTCGCTAAATACATCAGTTGTTATTTCTTTTACTTCTTAATTCATGTGTGATTTTTTCAGTCTCTCATCCTTTGATCTTTTCCGGCTAATAACAAACCACCTCCTTGCCAATTTCGTGACTGAACTGTCGGTTCCGTCCGATTAAGAGGTAACAAAAAAGCCTGCAGATATTTATCGGAGGCAAGAACTTTCGCGAATTTGCAATATTAGAAACGGGACAAAGTTGTGCTGCGCTCGCGAGTATGATTACAGTAGTTAATAAAAGATGCAAATGTGGTTATGAAAGAAAAGAATTCAGCAGCAAAATGCTGTAAGTTTGTTTTTTGTTTTTACCGGGCAGAAGTTCTCCCGAAACCCCAGTCAAAACTATCCTTTGGGATGGTCGCCTTCCGACAACTTGACTCATTATTAAAATTAATAATAATAATTTCCTTAAAATGTAGTTACAATTGAGAAAATATATACAACATTGACATGAGTGAAACATGACTGCATCGCAAAAGACGAAGTAACAGCAATAATGCTGCTTATAAACCTAAACCTAAAAGTTAAATATGAGACAGAACATGAATCTTAATCAGGGTTGCCAGATATGGCGATTTTCCGCCAAAATGGTACCTTGAGATCATAGTTTGACGTACAAAAATAAATTTTTGGTAATCCTGATCTTAATATAACAGAAACATAATATGAAATAATACAACTGTGAATACAATGAGATGAAAACTATATGAAAAAATGATTGATTATGTAATCTGAGAAAAAATGAAACGAGGAACAACAGATTTAAAGGACAGAAATGAGGAAAAGTGGATATCAGGAGATAAAAAATTAAAATACTTAACTGCGATAGGAGAACGAGGCTTGAAATTGCTAGTACGATGCAATGGATATAAGAGTGCAAGCTGAGAGTGTGTAGAAGTAGCTGCATCAGAATAAAACTCAAGGTTAGAGTTAAGCAGCATTCTTAAGTATACGATGGAATATTGAAAGCCAATACATTTCGTACAAGGTAACATAAGTGAATAATAATCTTTGGCGAATATTTAGTCAACTTGATATAACGGAGTTATATGATCATATTTTTCTTACACCACATGCAAAACGAAAACATGTGTTTATTTAGATTATCGACAAACAATATCAGTATAATCAAATAATGAGAGACTAAGAAGTTGGGGGACAAAAAGTTTTTGAGACAGTATCTTACAATAAGGTTTATTAATATTGTTATTATTATTGTTATTATTAATTGTAAACACACAAATCCGTATGCATGTAAAAACTCTCTCCTTGAACTAGTGGCCGTTCTCATGCGATTTGACTGCGTGTGCATGTTTGAAAATGCAATGATATCCTGACTATGAGCTCTGCGGACCTCACGACAGACAACTTTCTCGGTCCAGAAATCCGATAATACGCGTTATATTAGCAAAAAGACTTCACATATCACTCATTGACGGGTACTCTTATCAGATTATCACAAAACCATCATCTAACTTTTTGGCCATTATGTGACGGTCCCTTGTCAATGGCAGAGTGCCTATTTAGAGGAAGAAATTTCTAGCGAATTCGGCAGACTGCACTAGTGCGCACTAAGTGCAAACTTTTTCAGTGTCACGCATTCAGCTTGTGCGTACTGTATCAGTACGTTGAGATTGTCGTATTCAGCAAATGAGAACTTATCCAATGTAATGTTGAATTTATATTCGGACCAACCGAATGAACTGAACGAGTTTAAGAAATATTGTAGTGATGTTTTTCTGACAGTGCAATTTGGCATAGCACTAAAGTGGTTCTGCACTCGCACTATGTCAGGACAGCACTAGAGCAGAGTCAGTGCATGTGTACCGAATTCGCCATTAGAGACCAGACAAATCCTGACAATGCCAAGAGAACCTTGATATTTTTTTCGTGTTATCGGTTATAGCTTTCAGAAAAATGAAATTCTTATTCGCTTTCCCTCAGAGAGAAGACAGAAAAAGTAATCTATGACTCACAGTGATTAAATAAAAGCCTTGATGGTAAAAATGGACTTTCCGGACAAAAGTGCCATCAAAAATAAAACATATGTCGTAAGTGAAGTCACCTAGAGATGGCCAGGAGAGTTACTATAAATATTCGAGATCGAATGTGATGTTAGATTGACGTAAAAATGAAAATAAGATGTACTTCCAATAGCCTTGATTTTGGTAAATGTTATCCAGTTCATGATCTTAAACAACATTTAAGAGGTTTTAGCTGTCGATCGGACACCTTGGATAATGCTAAATGCCGGAGGTAACCTTCGAGCATCATAACTAAAAAAGTACTTGATGAAAAAACATTTTATTACAGTATTTTGGAAAGAATCTCGAAGTAAGCTACAAGAATATGCAATGAAAAATAAGGGTTTCCATTTAAGAAATTGAAGGTAACCTTCATGTGACCTTCAAGCAACTATTCAAGGTCAAACTAACAAGGTGACACCATCTTATGTTCCCCTCAAAGCCATACAACTTTTGTCTGAAACATTTTTTTCTAAGATCAAAAATAAAAAAGTTATTTGGATTGGGACATTAAAATCGGACATCCTGTATATATGTAAACAGAGTGTTTCTATTTTAAACTTTCGCATTAAAATATTTCGCAAAATATAAAAAATATATACAACAAAATATTTCAGACAAAAGTTGTATGATTTGAAAGAGGATAAATAATGATAAAATCGAGAAAACCGATTCTTCAATGTTCCATGAAAATTGTGACCATTTTTTGAAAATGAAATTTTGTAATGTTTTTCACATAAAATATAATTCTTATTATTTTGCACATAATATTAAGGTAGAGATATTGAATCAATAATTTACGAAATATCTTCATCCTAGCATATTTTGACACATAACATAAAAAATTTCTCATAAACGATTAATTTTTTTATTAACATACTTTAATACTTTTGCAGTGATTAATTAGATAAATCAATCAATATAAAAAAATATAGTTGATTTTCAAAAATAATATAGAATTCCGTACTGCAAATTGTAGAATTCTTTTAAAAATAAATTTTCTTTACATTAATTCTTATTGTTCTATGTATAAAAGTAATGGTTTGTATACGTTTATCAAAAAATTAGTAAGATACGATATACAAATTTGAACAGATGAGAATAAATCTAATTAAACAAGAGAAATTCTATATTCGTTCAAAGCAAATCTTAATGCTTAAATATTTCTCTGTGTGAATTTATATACATGTCTGATTCTGCGAACTGCGCGCCGAAATCTTTTTCAGTTTTGAAACGCATTCATGAGCAGAATTAAAATAGTAATATATCACTTATATTATATATAGTAATATCACTTGAATTGACAAATAATTTAATAATTATTGTTATGCTAATAAGCATCTTTATAAGAGTATTAATAAGATATTAAAGAAAATTCATATTTGCGATTAATTTTATTACGAAAAATATTGCCTCAGCCACGGTTTAGACACTTTAGACCTGAAACTCCTGACTTTCTGAGACGAGCGTCATATCGATTCAACCATCGAGACTTCGGCAATATTTGTCGCAATAACAAATATCTAGTAAGCGAACGTCGTATTTCAAGTAGGGATATGTACCTAATATCCGGGAAATATCCGGTATTCGGCCTTATTCGGCCCTCTTTTACTATCCGATTACGAATAGATAGATATCATAACAAATCTCCGATAATATATCCGACTGAAACTTTACATTGAAAGCGTCAATGATGCATAATTCTATTGTTTTCGGCTGAACTTCTTGCACAGTTCATCTTTCCTTTCTTTTTTTCACGTTAGGAGGATAAAAAAAATTATTATCACTATTTTTCCCTTGCTTTCCATTTTTTCTTAATACAAAGAAAAGATTGTATCCCGAATATCCGGAAAATATCCGGTATCCGGATAGTTATCCTGACGGATATCCAATTAAATATGGAATATCCGATATCACCATTTTTTCCAGATATCTGTTATCCGGTATCCGACAATTTTTCAATATTTCAATCCTAATACTTTTAATTAATTAGAAAAATCATATTATGTTAAAAAAATCATACAATTCCATTTAAAAAATTGCCATACATAATTTAGAAAAATTAGTTTTTCGAAATTGATTTAACTACTATTTATCTTTTTTAAGACTATACAACTTTTGTGTGACATATTCCACGTGTTTTATTATATATCGCGCGCGCGTGTGGTGTGCGCTGTGCGCGTGCGTGTGCGTGCGCGCGCATGTATTATTAATAAGATTTATTTGTAACAAAAATACAAAATTATACTTAAATAACTATATATAGAAATTTTAGAATAAAAAATATGTATATATGTATACAAAAGTGATAACATACCCAGACATCAGCTCTTGGACCATCATAATGTTTTCCTTCAAAAATTTCAGGTGCAGCGTATGGTGGTGAACCACACCATGTACTAAGTGGAACACCAGGTGTATATTCATTACTAAAGCCAAAATCAGCAATTTTTATATTATTGTCTGCATCAAGTAACAAATTTTCAGCCTAAAAATAAGTGGGAGATGCTAATTATATTCATACAATATGCAAATGATTTGTAATAAATTTTATTAACAATTAAAATCATAGGACATCCAATTTCAATATAACACAACAAATAGACCTTAAGATCTCGATGAACTACTCTTTGTTGATGCAGATAATGAACGGCAAGTACAATCTGACGGAAAACTCTTCGTGCTTCTGGTTCTGCCATTCTACCATTTCGAACAAGATGATCAAATATTTCACCACCAGGAGCATATTCTGTCACTAAATATATCATTTTCTCCGTTTCCATTACTTGGTACAGTCTTATAATATGTGGATGTCGTAATCTTTTCATTATATGTACTTCACGAAAAATTTTTGCTAAATTTTCCTCATTTAGTTTAGTTTTATCTATTATCTTTATAGCAACCTATAACAATATAAACACAATATCAACATAACTTAATATCTAAGGATAAATGGTATGCAAAAGCTTCCGGTTAAAAAAGTAAAGGTATAGAAAAAAACTACAACCTATTAACCCTTAGTATACACTCTAGTTTTGGGCACCCTTACTACCCACATTCGGTCATTCATGTTCTGGATTAAGTTTCATCACTTTTACAAGTATATAAAAATTATTAAACGACTTTTACGTATATTTTGACATCTTTAGAAAGCAATTGTACAGTTGTATATTCATAACAAATTGTAGATAAATTATTTTAATTAATATAGTTAACAAAATGAGAAAAATGCATTGTTTCAGAAAAATGTAAAATCCTGAAACAAAAATGTTTAAAGGAAAAATATGGTTCAATATCTTAAAATTTACATTCCAAACTACAAAAAAAAAAAAAATTTAAATGTCGGCTGTCCAAAAAATTTAGTTATTGAATAACCTGAAAATGATGTTTTTTTAATATGTATGAATGGCTATAAATTGAAGATATATTGCATTTACAATTTAAACAATACATTTTATTATTATATTATTGTGTTAAAAAACTTATAATTTATTAGAAAAATGTTCTTTATAACATTACAGATAACATAATATATAATATTACTGACAACGTTTAACACAAAAGTGCCAAAAAACCGTGCCGTTAAGGGCTAATATGTTGTTCTAGGGTTAAATCCTTTTTTTAATAATTCTCGAAATATTCCCGTAGTACAACCGAGAATTAGTCGAAAATAAACAAAAATAAAAATTTTTTAGTTACAAAAAATGTACACTCTACACACGTCATTTGTGACCCAGAGGTGAACTTCGGAGTTATGTCAGTTAAAAGATACGTACGAATTAAGGCCGATAATGCACAAAACTTGTTCTCTAGACTTCTGTTAAACTTATTTTAAGAATAGAAAAGAGACCAGTATTTGATCAAGTGTTCTCAGTATTTCAAATAAAAGAAATGTACAGGACACGAATGACCCAAAGGTGTGTATTAAAGGCCAATTATACAGTAAATTAGGTGAAAGAAAATAACGTAAACAAATAAATATTTATATAATCTTGTGCGTATTTACAAATTACAGTTTCAGTAGTCTCTGGTCACTTTGTTATAAGAGAAACAAATAATGTAACTTACAACAGTTAAGATAAGATCTTTTAGATCTCATTTTGATAAATGTTTACCTTTACATAGCCAGCACCAAATGACTTTCAAATAACTTTCAAATAACTTCAAACAACTGACATTAACCTTCACTCTCAAAAAGATCGAGGTCATCAACCTTTTTCGTCGCTCGTTGTTCATTGACAAGTTATTAACAAAACAATTTTAATGAATAGTAGGATAATTTTTGAACATAAGATACATATTTCTGAACTCTCCCAGACAGAGAGGGGTGAGAAAGGGATGGACCTCGCATAGCATGGAAAATCGAACGCCCCTACATAGGAAAAAATTTGAAACAGCTGAGACTCATCAACGACGAAGCCATTCCAACTCATTACAAGCGATTGCATTGAATCCAGTGTGAAGCTGCCATGGCTCCAACTTGGCAATGACACGATTCAACTTTTCGCGAGTTCTTCTAATCATTTAATGAGGCGCGCATGCTCCACGGGCGCAACAGATAACGATACATATCGCATCGCACCACGTATTTTATTTGTATATGAATGAAAACCACAACACATCACTCTAAGCTGGACAGCTCCAGCGTGAACGCTACAAGGTCGGCATGCATCCGATTCATGCCAACTTCAAGGATACATTCCGAATGAAAATTTTTCATTTGGACAAGAGTGTCCATAGATAATGTGACGTCACACGTTTGGATGTTTTCATTCTGATCGAGTAGTTTTACTGTCTGTCAGGTGTACCTGACAGACAGTATGTACCCATACAGCGTAATGCAAGTGGCCGAATTTACACAAATTTATTATAATATAATGGCATTATTTAATTGTTCAGATTATCAATATTAATAACATAAAATAAATTAATATAATTGTTATGTTGTTTGTGTTTTGAGTAACTCTCATTGATAAAATTCATATATGTATTACCGCTTTACATTAATATATTATTATACAGAAAAAATAATGTAAATAAAAAATGTATATAATCACTTACAAAGTTCAAACCTTTTTTTTTCTCCTCTTAAATAGTGACACGTACTGTCTCGACTTTTCCTCGTTTTATAATAATAAATAAAATAACCTCATATCACTTGACAAATGACAAATCTATCATATAGCTCTTATAGGTTGCATAGTATAGATAGGCTTTACTGTGTATGAAGAGCGAATTCACCTCAGTCTCAAGTGCGGCGAAAAGTTGTTGTCCGGACGTTCTTCTAAACCCATTCTGAACGGCGCTAAATCAACGTCTGAAAATCGCCCAGTAAAACCGAACGCTTCTGAGTAAAAAGTTGTCATCTGGACGTTTATTCGGAACGCACCCCAGTTTAGAGTTCCTCCTTCTCTTCGTTTGTTTTGTACGGGTTCGATCACTCATTGAACTGAACTCGCTCGAACATTGGTACTGTCAGAGTTCCAAATATTGTCCCGTGTAGACAGAAAAAGGGATGAGCTAGATCTCACTTCCCATAGAAAGTTGAATGCCCCTGGGCAGGGGAGGGGGAAATGGGGTAGACCTTGCTTCGCGTGGAAAGTCAAACGCCTCTCGACAGGGGGGAAGGTGAAATCGACATCGCTTCGCGTGGGAAATCAGACGCTTCTAAGCAGAAGGGAAGGTGGGGTGGATCCCGTTTTGCATGAAAAGTCGAACTCCCTAAGGAAGAGAGGAAAGGTGGGGTGCTTCGCGTAGAAAGTCGAACATCCCTAGTCTGGGTGGGGGGTGGACCTTGCTTTAAGTAAAATGTCTGCTTTATCCCATTTTAGCATAAGAGAAAAGCATTATGTAAATTGTAACAGAGTACATGTAGAATATATAGTAAAATATATACTTTATGCCCAAAAATTATATACTATTGCTTTGTTTATATAAAATTGCTTTGTTAATTACTTTTCAATGAACAATAAGTGACAAAAAAGGTTGATGACTTTGACCTCCTTGATGGTCAAGGTCAATGTCAAAGTCATTTGAGTCATTTTAAGCTAGATGTGTAAAGGTAAATATTTACTCTCATTTTTATTATTGATATTTGGTAATCGTGCCTTTTACAACATAATGACTGCAAAATATGGATTCCAGTAAACATGCAATATAATCAGAAAGTTTTATCTCATTTTCTCATAAACATTTCGTTGTATCTTTCGGTCCAACAAAGGAAATTTTCTGGATTCTCTCAATCCGCCTAAACAGTTAAGACCCATGAAAAGCGCAGATTGGTAGATCACGAAGGACTTTTGAAAGACATTCATTTGTAGTATTTTTTTATCAACACTTTATTACAAAATTATTTCCCCTTTTACAAATTTTATTTCCTGTTATGATAATTTAGTTACTATATAATTGATCCCCGTATAGCTATGATAATACTGTTACTTAAAGACACGTTATCTTGTTACTTCTTGCACTCGCGATATTTATTGTTAGTAACCGATCATTGTCATCAAGTTATATGATACTGGATACTCGCGTAGCGCATAACATGTTGATTAAATTCACTGTACGAAATCCCGCTGCCCGCGATTAGGCAGCCGAATATAAAGGACCGCAGTGTCGTGTTACTGCGCATTTTGACAATCGGTATGACCAATGACCATATATTAATCATGCCCGATAACGGACTTTATCCACGCGTGGATTGTTGAACTTGCAGTCTTGCATTTCCGTGGCTCATTGTCATACTGAAATGTAAGACTTAAACGTGGTAGCAATTTTGCATTTCCGCGAGCTCGATCGTTGCTATGCCAAAATATAAGACTTAATCATGGTAGCTTTCGGGCTACA